>NC_056739.1:536621438-536676438 GCF_019279795.1 Protopterus annectens
CCAAACAGCTTTGCCAAGGGTGGTCTGCACCTCTCCCTTCTAGCCTTTCGAATATTAGCTAAAACACTGTCCTCCCGCATAGTAACTTTTTAGGCAATGCCAAATAGAAAGTACTTCTGACATAGCAAATGAAAACCAAGAAAATCGAAAGGTGTTACTGCTCAGTGCTAAAAGTCTAAACAAAACAGTCCATTCACTACAAGCTCGTCACACCCTAGGGAATGATGAGAGATGTGTGATCACTGAAACATGGTTTAAAGCTATGAAGACCACATTGGTAGTGCAAGGCTACAATGCTTTTCACACATTTAGACGAGCTATTACACAGACAGTAAAGGTGGAGGTGCCTTGATTTACATAAAAAAAATTATACTTCATGGCTGATTGAACAGGACGATTCACTTGAGCTTCTCTACATTCAAATCACCATACATAAAATACCATACCACTTCCTTGCAAGCTATAGATCCCTCTCTATGACCCAGGAAACACATAACATGAATTTAAACTTACTGGAGACACTCACTACACAACCCAATACCATACAGATGAGTGACTTTAATTACTCCACTATTAACTGGGAATCATATACAACACCAAACATACTGGTGCAGAGATTCCTGGATTTTGTAAACACAAACTCCCTGGATGAGATTATCAATACACCAACCATGATGAAAACATAACTGGATACAATCCTCATTAATATGAGAGTGTGCTGCAAATCCCCTAGTGTAATGTCTTCTCTGGTAAGTTCAGATCAACAAATGGTCTCCTTTGAAGTAAAAACAAAACCTAAAACCTGGAACCCCAGCTAACCCATGAATATTCAGGAACTACTCTTAGGCTAAATTCCTACTATTAAATGATAGCCTGGCAAAATTTCAATACCCCGTAAACCCAGAGAAAACTGCTGCCTATGTAGAACTGTTCACAGAAATCCTGTTCAAGCATGTTAATAGCTGCATAAAGGCAGCTGTACCCACCAGGAAGAAGTACAGAACTAACTCAAAACAAGCCACCCTGATGGAATAAATATAATCAATAGGCTGTATAACAGAAGGAAAAAAAATCATGGCAAAAATTAGGAGGTGCAGCACCCACCAGGATAAAAGCCCTCATCAAGCTAAACAAACATCTCAGAGGACAAATAAAATCTACCAAAGCCAAATTTGAGGTAAGTTTGTCCTCCCAGGCCAAGGACAACCAAAAAGCATTCTTTAGCTATTTCACAACCTTAAAGTCAATACACAACTGTGTGCAGAGCTCATTGTAAATGGAGCCTCCTATAATGAGTCAGAAGTTATAGCAAACCTCCTGGCTGATAAATTCAACTCCAAATTTATCCCTTCTCTCCCCCTCAACCTTCCCACAAGAAATGCCATCAAATATAACTCCCCATACTATCACTAGGGAACAGGACATTAATGCTCTCTCTAAGACCAAATACACTGCATCAATGGGCCCACCCAATATCCCAAGATGCCTTCTAAGTAGCATGAAAGATGACCTATCACAGCCTCTGGAATTACTATTTAACTATAGCCTCCAAACGGGCTTCATGTCTCATGAATGGAGAACAGCAGCAGTCATCCCTCTGCACAAAGGTAGGCCATCTACAAACCCTGGAAAGTACAGACCCATAAGTCTCACTAGTCTTATATGTAAAGTCATGGAAAGAATTATCATGGAAATGATAAATAGAGATATATTAAACTTCCAGACACTGGACCCAGCTCATTTTGGTTTTGTCAAGGGCAGATCATGCCTACTCGACCTGGTGGACTTCTTTGAGAAAGTAATCAAAGCAATAAATGAGGGGAAAATGGCTCACACTGCCTGCCTTGACGTGGCAAAGGCATTTGACACAATACCCCACTTGGGCATTGTTGACACACTCAAGAGGTTAGGTCAAACATGTATGTCACCCAGTGGATGGCCAATTGGCTCATAGACAGGACTCAAGAAGTTAGAACCAGGGAGTCCACCACTACAAAGAGGTCAGTCACAAGTGGAGTCCCTCAGGGATCAGTCCTTGGACCGCTCCTGTTTGACATTTACTTCTCTGAATTCAAGGCCTATATCAGTGGTCTCTGGCTGACTAAATTTAAAGATGATTGCAAATTAGGAGCTGTCATTAAATCCCACACTAACACAAATGTTCTCCAGGAGGGGCTGACACAGACAAACAACTGGTGTCAGAGCCATGGACTAAAACTAAATGCCAAGAAATGCATAATAATATATTTTGGGAAGTCATCCACTCCTGGTAACTATCATATTGAAAACACACCCCTTAGAGTTGACCCAGTAGTCAGGGAACTGGGGACACAAATATATAGTATTCTAGCCTTTGATCATCATGTTTCTACAGAAGTGAGTTAATCATTCTAAGCTGCACAACTTATTAACAGAGGTATGGCATCTAAGTCCAAGAAAGTCATTGTTCCTCTACATTCTGCATTCATCAGACATATCATTGAGTACAATGCCCCCCTTTGGTATGTACCTAACCAGGCATATCAAGCCACTGGAACATCCACAGAGGTTCCTCACTAAAAGAATACAGGGTGCAAGTAAAATATTCTATGCAGACCAACTTAAGGCCCTATCCCTGTACTCTGCCTCCTACAGATATTTTAGTGGAGATGTATGCCTGGCATACAGGACATTGTCAGACCCCACTCTAATGGACCTCCTGCATATCCACAAAACAAATAGCACCAGAATTACCAGAAAGACTTAAACCTTGCCTGTGATATAAATAGGACCTGCTGGAGAGACAAGTATGTATCCCAGAGACTACCCCATCTATGGAACAGGCTTCTCTTTTATGTGAAGCAGAGTTCCTCCCTATCCTAATTCAAATGCAACTTAGACAATTTGATGGGGAACAGGAAATTCCACCCTGGTATGGCACCTATATCTCTGATGGACACAGGCAACCTGTAAATGGTTCAACTCCCAGGCCCCTGCTTGTAAATGTTTAATCTCCTAAATCACTGCTTACACTTATCAAGGGTATCAGAACTTGTCAAAGATTTGGGATGTATGAACCTATGAAATGTTTATTTGGTTGACTGGCTTGTCATTGCCTCTACCAGGAATCTACTCATTTAATTAAGTTATAGAGTCCTTTACCTATATGTGCTCAAACGTAGGGATTATAGTGACTTTAACAAAGTCCAAATTACATCCAGTTCAATCCTTAGAGTTAATAAGGGTTCAGTTAAACAACAAGATGCAAATTGCAAAACGTCCCCAATGATTACGTCCATTCAACAGGTTTTGGTGTCATATTCTGTCAGAATCCACCAGCAAAAACAGTTCTCTGTCTTCTACGCTCCATTGCCACTTCAATTACCTTGTTTCTCCTGGCCAGATACGACATGCAAGTTCTGCTGTGGTCCCTTGCAGTCCAGTGGTTAATAACACAGCAACCCATCTCTTTTCAAGTATTTTTACAAAGGCTTGCCAGCTACACATTAAGTGGTAGTTGGCGTCTCCACATAATTCACAAGGACATACCTGGTGTCTTCCCAAGCCACAGTGAGCAGGGACACTTCCCACTTGGGGTTGGGAGGGCATTACTTGGGAAACACAGTCCAAGGTACATGGTCACAATCTTTGTCTTGGAGATGAAAGTGGTTCTTCTAGCTTTGCAGGCCTGTGAGGGCACTCTCTCATTAGATGTAATATCTACCAAGGAGGATTACATGGCAATTGTCTGGTTCATCAACAAACAGAGAGGAACCAGATCTTACCCA
This sequence comes from Protopterus annectens, assembly GCF_019279795.1. Taxonomy (NCBI): domain Eukaryota; kingdom Metazoa; phylum Chordata; order Ceratodontiformes; family Protopteridae; genus Protopterus; species Protopterus annectens. The sequence goes on from NC_056739.1 coordinate 536,625,206, forward strand.
TTATACTGAGAAGTCATGAGAGTGTGTCAATGGGTGATATCTTCTTATACCTTTCTAAGATGAGTGCATATTCCAGGGAAATACAGTGTGTTAGAGGTAAGGTTGAGCAGGTCTATCCTTCTGCCTCATGACTGGTCTCTCAATCCAGTAGTCATGGAGCAGATTTTCACCCATTGGGGCCAACCTTGCTACTACCTCTTTGCATCCCCCCACAACACCAAGTGCAGCAAGTACTTCACTGTTATCTCTCAGAGGCGGAGTCAATGATGGATGCTCTGACCCACTGTTGACTCCCAGGACTCCTTTGTGCCTTCCTTCTCAGAAAGCGTCATCCTCATAGCCCTTTAATGGCCTTGAAAATTATAGTTTCCGTTCCTATGACCTCATCTAGTACACCTCGCCCACTCAATCCCTCAAGCTGACTGCATCATTTTTCCAATTCCAATGATGGTGAGACAGTCCAAGCTTTCATCATTGGCTGTTCATATTTTCATTTCTTGAAATGGTTATTTATTCTGTACTAATGTGTTATGGTCCAATGGACATTTCTGGGAAACCAGAAGGAAGTCTATATGCCAACCATGCTATGTCCCAATCCACAATGTAAGAGCCATAACTAGGATGGGACAAAGTATGCTTTTATTCCAGGGAGATATTGTTAGGGGTTGCAATCAGCAGGCATTGATGGAGGGGTGAGAACAGTACTGGTATTGCTTTATGAAACCACAAGGATATTGCATCTTCATAAATGAATACCTATAATGCCTTTGTGGTCATGGGTGAGGTGCTTATTGCTGCTTGTTACAGTTGAGAATAGCTTTTTTGGGGTCCCCAGCTTTATGAAAACATTTTTCTTTCTTTTCTTTTTTTCCCTCAGATTTGCTTTTTTGGGGTCCTCGGCTTTATGAAAACTTTTTTCTTTCTTTTCTTTTTTTCACTCAGATTTTGAGTTGAATGTGGTGCCAGTTTAGAAAACTGAACTGGGCACCAGATGACCTATCTTCTGTTCTGTATGACTGTCCCTTCTCGTCATCAGGTCTCAGAAACAATATATAGCAGGCAGAGAGGATGAGTACTCTGTGAGTGTGAATGGTGGGATGTGCTAGGAATGGTCTCTTCATACTCATCCTGTCATTATCTCTATTCATGGTATCCCGCAATACCCTTAACACTGGAAGATGGTATGGAGGGGACAGTGTTATGGGTTCTAGACTGTGTCCTTCCCTTCTGATGGAGGTCCTGCAGCAGAAAGAATGGTATCCATGATAAACAGTCACACATGGATATATGCAATACACAAATTGCCTGATATCTCTTCCTAATTGTTAACGTTTGGCCTAGCCACTCCCACAGATCATCATGCAGACTATGCACAAACCAGACCAGCTCAACAATTGTTGCATTGGTCACTGTCTACCCCTGTGTAATGGACTGTATAAATGCTGAGAACTTCCTTTGGAGACATAGATCGGGGGGGGGTGCTATATTCATGGTCTGACTGGCATCCAGTATGTTGACCTTTGACATCCTCTTTGTGCTGACAGCAACAAAGGCTGATGCCACTGCTGCATTTGATGGCACTCCCACTTCTAATATGTATACCACATCCTGTCCTTTCCAGTCTTAGTGTGACATCCTATGTCCGAAGAATGGGTTGCATAGTCACAGTAGCTGTGTCTGTGAAAAGTGGAGGAGACATGTTCATCACATTACTCTTGTCTACCATTGACACAGTGATCTCTAATTGTGCTCTGATTTGGCTGCCATCATCATCAAGTCTAGGCAATTCCCCTATATCAGGCATGCCTACAACCATGTTGAAGGAACCTGACAACATAGCACCTGTGAAAGTACTTGGGCCTAATTCTTCACAAATACATCTAGTCCAGTGTAACTAATCCTACAGAACAGAATGCAATGGAAAATCTGTCAGTTGCATAGTTTGTACAAACTGTTACTGTAACTGAATAACTAATGCTGCTGTAACAAAAAATAAATTGTATTTGTTAGCTGTATAACTCTGAATGGGATAGGCAGTACAGATTTTCCACATGTTATGACATACCCACTTGCAGCACTGTCAACTGATATCCAAGTATCTTTGTGCAGTTCAAATCCCATTTCCAAAACTCTACCAGGGATACCAAAACTGTGCAAAACCAAAACTGTGCAGAACCTGAGGCAGAAATGCTGTAGTACTACTGTGTCTGACTGTCTGTCATTGATGACTCTGATAGCCAGTAGCGTAGCTAGGATGGGGTGAAGGGGCAACTGCCCCAGGCAAAAAGTATTGGAGGGCAAGACTGGCCCATTCCATTCGCTCTTTAATACTTACCAGCTTTTAAAAGCTGGTATTGCATATGCAGTCAAACCTGAGCACTGTAGCACTTTGTGTGTGATCTAAATTGTAGCAACTGCTTGCTTCATTGTAGCAAGCAGTTTGATAAAAATAATTTTTTAACTGAAACCTGAGTGTTATAGTGCTCCATGCACAGTTTAAATTACAGCAACTGTTTGCACAGTTTGCTACAGTTTAAAAGAGAAAAAATATATATTTTTAACTAAAACCTGAGCCCCATAGTACTGTGCAGGGTATAAACTGTGGCAACTGCTTGCTAAATTTGTAGCTAGCAATTTGCTACGGTTTAAAAGAAATAAAGACTTTTTTTTCTTTTTTTACTAAAATGAGAGAAAGAAGGGTTGGATGCAGGGCACAGAAATAGGAGCTGATTGGCCGAGGCAGGAAGAAGGAAGAGGGCATGTCATGTAACCGGCCACCTAGCTGGTATGCCACTGGAATGAATGGATTTTTTTTTGCTCTTCACTTGGGGGTGCATAGATTGAGTACTGTCTGCGAGAAGCCAGCCAAATAGCAGCTTAGTTTGCAGAAGTCCTTTTTTTCTTTTTGCTCTTCACTTGAAGAGCTGAGGGTGTAGGGTGCTAGTTTGTTGCTCCAGCACAGGGTGCTAGTTGAGCCAGCTACACTTCTGCTTACTGCAGTCTCCCACCTAAGACTTCCTCCTCCTGAGTCAGGTGGGTTGCCTTGGTGCACATAGGCAGTCATGTCAGTGGCTCTTCTATGGATGTGTTTATTTGTATGTCCTCTTTGGTCCACAGGCTTACAGTGGGATATCACCCTCTGCCTGGAAGAATTCTCCAGTGTGGTGTTGCTTAGCATCAAGTATGGCAATATCAAAGAAATATACATGTAAGTTGATTGTAGGTCATACGTGGTACATCCCTACCTCAGCAGTGATGAAAATACCCAATGCAGACATGGCCCATTTTAAGTGCAGCGCGTAATGTGGGACAAGCCACGTGTACGTCTGTCATTCATGTGGTGACATTATGCAAAATGTGCTTCTGGATAATGCTTTGAAATGTGATAGAGGACCACATTACCCTGGACAGGAAACCTTGCAAAAAACACAGGTGTATGTGAGAAACATTGTGTCTGTGTTCACAGGGGCATACATATTGCCTCTGTCTATATTGCTAATGGGTACATGTATGTTGAAATGCATTGTATTGATCTAATGAATTATGTAAGTGCTATAGGCCGATCATTTGTTTGACAATCACCCAGACAATGACATACATAGTGAATGTCAGCTACAGTATAGCCACCCCATAATGCACTAATCTAGTATATGATCTCGGGTGTATATTATAAACCCGAAAGCCGAATTACGTGAATATGAATTCATCGACACATAAAGGTCGATGTGTGAAATGAGCGAATGTAAATGCCGAAAGGGAGAAAGCCAAAGCTGATACCAGAAGCAACAGCGCCATACAGGTAAGATAAACCCAACTGAAAACACCTAAACTAAAACACTTTTCTAAACGTTTTTTCACGGGGGCAAGCCCCCTGCACCCCCCACACACCTCTACTTAAATATTCCAACTCCGAGACTGCACTACAGTCGGGAAAATAATTTATTTCCTCATCCCCACGATCACCCTGCTGGCTGTGGAAATACGTTCGGCATTACCCTTTCGGCATTTACATTGTTCGCTCATTTCGTACATTGACCTTTATGTGTCGATGTCAACATATTCGCGTAATTCGGCTTTCGGGTTTATAATATAGACCCGATGATCTCTGATAGTTTTTTTTTGTGTGTATGTGTGTGTGTGTGTGTGTGTGTGTGTGTGTGTGTGTGTGTGTGTGTGTATGTGTGTGTGTGTGTGTGTGAGACCCTTTAGTAGGCTGAGCCATAAGCCAAGAGGTCTCAGGATTTGTGTGCAATCCACTACTGTTATCTACATAACAGACTCTACATTGGTGTGTGTGGAACAATCCCTGCATACCACAATAATCTAAATGGAGACATAAAGCATCATTGTAAAAATGTTGGGAACTGGAAAGCCAGACATACTACAGAGGCCTTAAGATAATATCCTGAAAGTAATTCTTTAAGCAAGTAAGGCATTTGTGTGTGCTGCAAACCCCAGTGAGCATCAACTGGCCAGCAGGCTTATACAACATTAGTGTATGCTCACTTACCCTTCAGACTACAAAGACACACACACACACACACACACACACACACACACACACACACACACACACTGTTTCCAACAGCTGTAGTCCATAATAGTATGGGATACTAAAAGATACACTGACTCTGAAACACACAGTCATGCCCTAGAGAGATGTGGAGTACATGGACCAGAGCTTGCATGCATGCATGCTTTTCAGAGTCAGGAGTAACAGCCCACATGAACTCCTCCACACACTGGAAAGAGTATAGCTAATGTGCCATTGTGTCCTCAGCAGGAAGAGGTATACGACCCAAAGGGCTCACACAGAGTACTGCCCACATGATAGCTATAACCCTCCTATATAGCATACAAATGCTAGTAAGGAAGTATATGTGAGTTATACAGACTCATATGAATCACCTCGGATCACTTGCATCTTCACTATTATCATCATCATCACCATCAACCCTCTTTTTCCCATTTTCTACATGGGATTGGGCTGTCATGTCAACTGTCACCATCTCATTTTATTCAGTGCCACTGTCCTACCTCTTCAACAGTCAAGCCTGACTTTCTCAGGTCTTCTTTCACACAGTTCATCCACATCTTTCCTAGATGCCATTATTTCCTCTTTCTTTCTTCCTTTCTGGCACAAATCATCTTCACTAGATTGTTTTCTACTTTCTGCACATTTGCCCAGTTCATCATACTCTATTTGCCTTGACCTTCTCTCCATTTAGAGCTAGTTGGGTGTCTGCTCTGCTGTCCTCATTTCTTTGTAAGTCGCACACTGTGCATCCTGCTACCCATCTCAAACACTTCATCTCCATCACCTCTAGCTTTGTCTACTGCTTTGCTTTCACTAACCAGGTTTGTCTACCATACAGTAGCACTGGCCTCCCCACTGTTTTGTACACAGTACTTTTCAGCTTATTTGTCATTCTTCTGTCACACAAACTACATCTGACTCTCTCTGCCAACTGGCTGAAGTGTCTCTAATTCTAGCTTTGACCTTCTCATTCAAACTTCCCTTCTTCTCAATCTGTAATGCCACTTCACCTGCATACAGCAGCTTTGTTGATCTGTCTTTTCTGACCAGTTTGCTAATGTGGTCCATCACCAGTATGAACAGCAGTGGGTTCAGAGCTGAATCCTGATGCATACTCACTCTCTGTAGGAGTTCCTCAATTCATACTTGTGTATTCGGATCCTTGTATATAACCAGAATTAATTTTACTGATGAATCTAGGACTTTGAACCATCACAAGACTACCTAAATCATCTTTTTTGGGACCTTCCCAAATGCTTTGTCTGAGCCTAGGAATTCCCATTTGGACTATTTCCTTGTCTCTGTCTTATTCTCATATATCTGCCTCACTATAAACATTTTGTTAGTTGTGTTTCCTTCTGATCTGAATTCAAAATGCTCATCTCCCATCTTAATTTCTACTACTGTACATATTTGTTTATCAATCACCGTCTCCAGAACTTTCATGCAATGTGACAGAAGTTTGATACCTCTGTATTGCCCACAGTTGTGGATGTTCTATATGCACTAGAATGCATATTCTCCTGTCATCAGGGATACTCATTTCTCTCTATAATACTAAGAGTAACTTGAAGAGCTATTTCTTCCCCATCTCAGACAGCATCTTGATTTTAGCTGCCACAACCTTATCTGAACTTTATTCTTTCCCTGACTTAATTTTCCTTCATGCTGCCATTTCTTCTCCTAGTGTTTTTTTTTTTCATCTTTTATTGAAGGCTGTATTGGGGGCAGTACAACTTCTAGTTTTTTTTTCATCCAGTAGCTGTTGGAAGTATTTCTTCCATCTGCTTTCAATGTCCTGTGGACTGGTGAGCAGATTGATGTGGCATCCCTTATGGTTGATGTCTAACAACTACCTTATTTATCTTTCTTTAAATGCCTGGTAATGTAATGGAGTTTCTTTGTGCCATTTACTGAGTCATGTTATGAAAGCTGATAGAGTGTCTCTGATAACTCATTCTTTGCTTTTTGCACTGCTGTCTTAGCCTCTTTGTTATCCAACCAGTATTCCCTTTTAGCCTGGTCCATCTCCCACTTTCTCCTGCACTCAGTCTTTCTTTTTGTAACTTCCTAGATTCTATGTCCCACCACTGACTTTTCTTATCGACCCTGTTTCCATATCTGGGTCAGCTACATGTTTGTTCTATAGTCTTCACACATACTATTTTTTGAGACACCGACGTTCTTTGACTCTAGCTCTTGCCTTTGCTTCCTCAGCTGCTAGCATCATAAATATTTCCTTGATTGACTGCACTTTGGTTCCAATCAAATTCTAGGTATTCAATCCAGTTTCTGTTGACCTTAGACTCTTCTCCAGCAGATGTTATGACCACCAGTGGTTTACACTTTGGGCTCACTGTTTCACTGTTGCAATCTCTTATTCTACCTCAATATCCTTTCCTTACTAGGAGGAAGTATATCTGAGTTGCATGCAAACTATTCTTGTATGTGATCATGTGACAGTCATCCTTGGATAATCATGTACTGGTTACCATGAATCGGTTTGTCAGACAGAAGTCTAGAGTGACCTCTCCTTCTTCATTCCTGTTGCCCACCTATATGGACCCAGACAGTCCTTATATTCTGTTGTATTCTGTCTGTCCTGATACAAGCATTCATGTCACCACTTATCAACACCAACTCATACTGCTTTCCTTTAGCTTGTGTGACTACTGCCTCAATGCATTTTTTCCACAACATCACAACCATACTGTTGGCATAGACTGAGATTATGAATAATAAGTATCTTTACACCAGAGTCTAATTGCCATAAGTTTATCACCAGTTCTGATGACATCCTTCACTGTCTTCAGAAGTCTCTCCCTTAGCACAATTCTTACTCTATTTCTAGTTTAATATAAGACAATTTTGTTGAAGCCCACTTGAACTAAATCACCAGTGATTCTCCTCCTGGTTCAAACAACCTCCATCCATGCTTCCAAGATGTCTGAAAAGATTTCCTTGCTTCACCTATACAATCTCTGTCTGATCAAAAATATAGCTACCAAAGTATGGAAGTAGCCTTATTTAAACTTCTTTTTAAACAACAAAATCCAAAAAGCACCTCTGGCTTTAGAACTAGCTCCATACTGCCAGCCTTAGGGAAAATACTTGAAAAAATCACTCACAGTCAATTAACAAACTATATACATCAATATCACTTTCTCAGCAAAGATCAATGAGTTGCCGGGTGTCAAAATGACTATTTAGACCCACACTGATACTATAATGTTAAACATGGAAATGCAGCTTTACCAGAACAGTCTTCATAAACCTTGCTATGACCTTTGGTCACATAGACCACTTTATGCTACTTGAGAAACTTATTAAAAAATGGTCTCCCTTCCATGGTTCAAACTCTAGCTCTCCAACAGGGTGTGGGGAAATTTATGAGGGTCTATATTATAACATTGAAGTCTTAAAACTTTGAATGTTATAATATCGAGGCCTATTCAGTGAATTCTTGAAATAGCAAAGCAGCAGAACACCGAATATTTTTCTAGGGAAAGTATTCAGTGGGCTGTTTCTGCAGCTTCGCTATTTCCTCAACTGTGGTGCGAAGGTGACGGACCGGGTTAAGGTAAGTGTGCAAATGGACTGAAGTAAGGTGAGTGTGTGATAGTTAGGGACCTTAGGGATAGGGAGCAGGTAAGGTGAGAGTGCATTAGTTAGGGACCTTAGGATTAGGGAGTGGGCAAGGTGAGTGTACAATAGTTAGGAACCGTAGGGTTATGGAGCGGGTAAGGTGAGTGTGCGTTAGTTAGGGACATTAGGGTTAGGGAGCAGGTAAGGGTTGTGTGCGTTAGTTAGGGACCTTAGGGTTAGGGTTGGGTTAAGGTAAGTGGATAGCTAGTAGTGTATGTACAGTTTAGTGTAGGGTTCTGTGAAGTGTGTATGTGTGGATTATGTATTTTGGTGTGCTTGTGCTGTGTGTGTGTATTCTCGGAACAGCAAATTTTTTCGCTTGGAAAAAATTCGCTGTTCTGAGCGTTCGAGTATATTACATTTTGAGATTCCAAGGTCGAGCTTATGGTGTTCAATCTTTTGGAATTTCGATAATGCGATATAGACCCAATTTATGATATGAGTTCATATTAGTCTGAAAAAAACTTTGTTAAACTCAAACAAGAATATGCCAGCAAGAGGGACTCATACAAATGTAGCTGGCAAAGTGTTTGAGGTTAATCAACCCATGTCACTAGAACTGTTGTATAGCTGCAACACTGGTCTACACACAGAAACAAATGTTTCCTAAAAGAAGAAACTGTCAACTGTGGAGAGGGTTTAACAAAAGTAAACACAACTGAAGTTAATACAAATGCCAACAGCACAGAAAAGTAACATACAACTAAACTACTTAATGGAGAAGGAGTTCAAAGACAAAACCAAAATAAATGATTTGTTCACTACTGCAGCTTAGGTGGAATTATAAAGAAATTGTGAATTTTGGAGCTTTCATGTGGAAAGCAATACTAAATACATAGCCTGACTTTTTCAGAAAAATAGACTAAAAACTGATGTAAAAGAGATTAGAAAATGACAAAGACAAACTAATATGAGTAGCTGACAAGGAATAGTACAGCAGCTTGAGTCCGCATGTTGAGGCAGAAGAGCAGGTCATACCTACCAGTCTTATAATGGAAATGAGATGTAATCATCCAGATAGGAGGCTCAGGAAGATGAAGGGATCCAGTGCAATCTACATGATGCTACAGAATACTAATATTTCGTACCAAAACATGTGAACCCCAGGTTGCATGCATTCAATTTGAAGGTGGCAACAATCAAAAACACAATTTTGGCTTGGGAATTACCTATCTGCACTGAATCTGCTGTCTTCCTCCACAACAGTAACACTGTAGTCCTGTTTTGAAGAAGATGCTGCCATATATTTAATAAAGCCTTTCACAACAATTTACCTATGATCCGAGACTTCAAGGTTCCCATAGTAAATATCAGCCATGGATAAGTCATTGAAGCTTCCATTGGCTACAAGTGGAAGACAGTGTAACAGGACCATGGACCCCAGACTGCTCTGGTCTCACAGTGGGCCTCCCTCAAACTTTCATATGGAGAAGCATGCTGTGCATGTCCTGCAAAATCCACCCACCAGATGGTATATAGCAATTTTTGGAGTCAAGAATCAAACTCCTTATCAGATGTTGTCCTTTTTTGTCTGATTCAACATGTGGGATGTCAGATCCAGCCTTATACCAGTGCTTTGGATCTCAGAGCTCTGACTCCTCCACCACCCACAATTCCTGTCTCCTGCCTTAATTATATCAGATCTCATTTGCCACCTGACACAATAAGGGAAAATATATATAGTATTAGGCTAATTAGGTTTTTAGTAAACTAGTTGTTTAAACAACTTGTTGTTAAGGTTATATACATTTTTATTGTTATTTGTTGTTCTAATGTCAGCAGATCAGCACCTACCACCCTGACTGTTAAGCTTCCTACATCATGTCCATTTTTGGAGCCTTTGTATGTCAGATTCAACCTTTCCCCATTACCCCAGCTTCAGAGTTGATAGCCATGGAGACTTCAACTTTGATATCTTCCCTCACTCACTCACCTCTGATGCACACAGGCTGAGTGGAATCCGAGAGCCAGAGCATCTGTGTCAGAGTTCCAACAGTGGGTCTAATCCAAGGTTTTCAGAGCCATTCTTAGTGCTCAGGGCTTTGACATTAGACAACTCAGTGCCAAGGTCCTTCTCAGAGCTTTCAGCCCTTGAAATCGAGAGAACCCTTGTTCATGATAATATATGTGGCTTCTCTTCAGTGTCATTGGCTGAATCAGCTTACATGCTGTGGAGAAGGCCTTGTCTGGACCAAGACAGCTAGAACATGCTCAGAGTTTGAATTCATCAAGACTCCCTCTGAAGATGGCTTCTACTTCCTCACATTCTTGTAGAAAGGGGCAGACAGAGCTCTTATGCTTCAAGACTACTCAGCATTCAAGTCACACATCTGATTCTGATGTGTCCCACTCAGGCTTCTCAAGGCACATTCTCTGAAAGAGGACTTGTAAAAGGAAGGATACTGACTCCTCTCCTGATTCTTTCACCAAAGACACCAATGATGGAGAAGGTTCTCCCAGCCACCCCCCCCCCCAAATACATATCCTTTGGAGACATTCTTGAATTAACAAAACAGAGAGGGCGATGCTCCACCGAAACTCCATCTTCTCATTAGCTGGTGTTTCTCAAAGCTTTTGGGTCTGGCCCTTCAACATCCTGGTGATCCCTCCTCCTGATGCCTTAGTTGACCTCACTACTCGGAAAGAATGGAAGGAGCCTCATGTGACAGAGCCCATTCCATAAAACAGACAGGAGTTTCAGTTTCCCCCAAAGAAAGAAAACACTGAGCTAAGGGTCACCTATAGATGCCATGCTAATAGCAGCAGCTACTAAAAAGGAACTGTCTGAAGAGAATTCCTCTGTCCATCCCACTGACAGACAGTCCTGAGCATTGGACATTTTGAGGAAATGGACTTATGCTTCAGCCACTTTTTCTCTTCATGTGCTGAACTACATGCCTCACCTGACATGCTTCCAGAGGGATTCAGTTAAGTAACTGGCAACTTCCCTGGTGAGTACCTTACTGTCTGATATCTAAAAAACTGTGGATACCAAGATGGCTAACCTACAGTCATCACTGAATGTTGCCATAAGACTGCGAGCTAATGAAGGAGATGGTGAAGCCTGTGCAGCCGATACAGTTATTACTACGAGACATCATGTTTTGATGTGGCTTTGTGACTTTGCAACAAACTTTAAGACATTCTTCATAAAACCTCCACTTTATTTAGGCCAAAAGTCAAGGATACACTTACCAGGAATGAATAGGATGGTAAGACCTTGTCTGTTGTTGGAATACATTTTTCATCTCCTCAGAGATCCTTCTCCAGGAATCAAAGAGGGGGAAGAAAAAGTGTTGACCAGAACATTTCTGAGGACAGGCCTCTCAGAGGCAGAGGCAATTCCATGGGATATTGACATACCTCTCAACTTGAAATCATAAAAAGTCTGGACAAAGGCACATGAAAAATAGATACAAATCTGTATGCTGATTAACATAACACTTGCATATATAATTATGTAACCCCACTCACTCTGGTGGAATTGTAGGATACCAACTTTTAAATGCAAATTGAAGAGCAAGCAAAATATTAGAATTTAAACTTATGCAGCCAAATATCGAAGCAGCTATGGAAGAATGTTCACAGTCTCAAGCTAAGTCAAGTTATAAATCCACAGAATGTCCACAGAATATTCACAGTCTCAAGCCAGATCAAGTTATAAATCCACACGTCTTATTTCCAGATAAAATTTCTTTATTTTAAGTAAGTTAGAACAGGTAAGCACTTTCACAAACTGCTGTTTGCTTCATCAGTCTATAAACAAGCAGACTCAGCCCCCCCTTTATACTCAGGCAAATAGTCAAATTTCAAATGAACAAACCACAGTCAATGCTATACTCATAGTACCTCATATGATTGACTGTGATTTGTTCATTTGAAATTTGACTATTTGCATGAGTTTAAAAAGGGGGGGGGGACTGCTTGTTTATGGTCTGATGAAGCAAACAAGTTTGTGAAAGTGCTTACCTGTTGTAACTTACTTGCAATAAAGGGATTTTATCTAGAAATAAGATGTGTGGATTTATAACTTGACCTGGCTTGAGACTGAATATTCTGTGAACATTCTGTGGATTTATAACTTGACTTAGCTTGAGACTGTGAACATTCTGACATAGCTGCTTCGATACCTGGCTGCATTCAATCTTTTTGTATCATTGAGTGGCAGTTGGGACCTTGAGGTTTGTTTTTTCTTACTGTAAAATTTAAATTTAATTTATGTATTTAAATTAATATTTGAACATATCAAACTTTGAACTTGTGCAAACTGCAAAACTAAAATACAATTTTTTTCTATAAAAATAAAATTAACTGCTTCAACCTTCTACAGCCAGAAAATAAATGAGCTGGATTTAAACAGAGAAAATCAGCAGATAGATTTACAGACTAAGCATTTTTTGACAATTGCAATCAGTTCTTTCAAAGCAGAGAAGTGTAGAAATTAATTGAATTCCAATAACTGTAATAATATAGATTTAGCTAACAGTAGGAATACATGCAATATAATTTCTACAAAGATCATCATTATGAAACAATATTTCCTATGGAAAATATCTAAGCAATCTATTGCAGAGCTATCCATACAAAACATTACATGTGAAACACTTACATTTAGGCTCCTGAACTAACATTGTCTTTAGCTGTTTTTTTTTAAAATGATCATCCACAAATAAAGTGCCTGTTTCCCTTGAAGAATAAATTGCCTATGTTACATTAAAAACATTATAAGCTAGTAATATTGCAATAAAGAATGGTTGGCAAACTGATAACAGGTTCATAGTTACTAGGTATCTCCTCTAAAGAGGACATTCTCAGGACTGCATCATCCACCCCCTATAAAAGTACAACATAGTATAATATCAGCGATCTATGTACATACTGTGGGAGTAAAACCCACAGCCTTCTGCATCAAAAGCAAGTATTGCAAGGTGTGCTACTAACAACACAAACAGACTTGGCATAAGCAGCACTAAACTTTTCTTGCCCTGAAGAACTATGCAGCATAATAAATCTGGAAAAAGCCAAAATTTATTGGGGGGGGGACAAAGGCCCAAAACCAGGGACACATTTTTAACATTGCTAGTATAATCTTAGAAAGTTGCTGGAATAAAATGTTTTGTGTTACCATGTGTTTCCTGAAAGACAGGAAGACTGAAACGTATATGGCTAGTATTATTTAGTGAATTCAGTTCATAGGTTCATACTAGGCTATCTGCCCTAGGGCATTTATAAGCCTAGTCAGAGTGTGTTTGGCTTTCAACACCCATTTTAAATTAATTTTGCTATGCCCTTATTCGAGGTTAGTATACTGTGCATCTGTCTAACAGTGACACAGAAGTGATACCCGGGGTAAACCTACGATCTCCCATCCACTCATCAAGATTCCTCTTGAAGAGAGTCACTGAGGGACTCTGCCTAACCAGGACTGGGATTTTATTCCAGAGTGAAGGGAGCCTCTGGGTTATGAATCTGTCCCTCCAGCATGTCCTATTTATTTCAGTGCTGAGGTTCAAGTCTCTCGAACGCGTAGCTCGATGGGATTTGGAATTTCTGAGGTGCAGCATGTCCATTAATTCTGGGTTGGACATGGCTTTATATGTCAGGCACAGATTACCTCTGAGCAGGCGGTATGCCACTGAGTAGAGCTGGAGTTTCTTTAACCGGGCAGCATATGGCATCTGTTTGAGCCCTTTGATCCTCTTGGTGAGGTACTTTTGGGGTCTTTCCAGTTGCTGCAGGTGTCTGGTAAGGTACATCCCAAAAGGGGCATTGTACTCAATTATGGGCCTGATGAGGGATGAGTAAAGAGGCACGATGACCTCCCCTGATCTAGATGTGAATCCCTTCATGATTAGGTGGGCTATATAAAATGTTTTTCTAACCACTTTGGCCACGTGGTTGTCAAATGAGAGATTGCTATCAACTTGGGTCCCCAGGTCCCTAATTACTTCTTCCGTACTTAAAGGATTACCACTTATGTGGTAATTTGTGGGCACTTTGTTTTTGCCAAAGGAGATGACTATATACTTTTTGGAGTTTAGCTTGAGGCCATGGCTCTGGCACCAGTTGTCTGTTTCTATGGGGCCCTTTTGGAGGATGCTTGTGCCGACTGGAGAGTCGATAATGGAGCCCAGTTTGCAGTCATCTGCGAACTTGGTCAGCCACAGTCCTTCCATGTTGGCCTGTACCTCTGAGAAATATATACTGAACAAGAGAGGTCCCAGGACTGAGCCTTGTGGGACGCCACTTGTAACTGGTTTGGAGACTGACATGGCTCCAGCAATTCTAACCATGTGGGTTCTGTCCTTGAGCCAGTTTGCAACCCATCTAGTGACATAGGGGTTTATATTTAAGCTGGTGAGCTTATCTATAATTCCCGAGTGGGGTATTGTATGGAAGGCTTTTGCGAGGTCCAGGTAGGCTGTGTGGACCACCTTCCCCTCGTCAATGGCCTTGGTGACTGTTTCAAAGAAATCAACCAGGTTTAAAAGGCAGGATCTGCCCTTAACAAAGCCGAACTGGATAGGATCCAGTGTCTGTAGGTCCCCAATATCTTTATTTATAAGGTCCATTATGATCCTTTCCATAGCTATGCAGACCAAGCTAGTCAGGCTTATGGGGCAATAGTTTCCAGGATCTGTTGAGGCACCACCTTTGTGGAGAGGGACCACTGTTGCTGTACGCCACTCTTTGGGTACATATCCTGTAGTAAGGCTAAGACTGAACAGTAGTTTTATGTTTCGGTTTAGTTCTTCTTGGAGTTCATGTAGGATGCAGCCCGGGACACCGTCTGGTCCCATTGATGCTGTGTTTTTTGCTTTGGAGAGGGCGGCTCTTACCTGAGCATCTGAGATGTCAGGGGGGCAGCACTCTGTTGGGATAGATATTTACCCTTTTGGTGGGGTGGGGGAGAAGTTTGCACTGAACTTGTCAGCTAGGATGTTGGCAATGTCTGTGGGTTTGGTGTATTTTCTGTCATTTTGGACTAATTCTGAGCATATCTGGGAATTCCCAGCAAGGTTCCTAACATAACTAAAGAAAGCCTTGTGATTATCCTTAGTGTCCTGTGCAATTTTTCTCTCGAAGCTGGCCTTAGACGATTTTATGAGTGCCCGTAGTTTTTTGCTAACACTGATAAGAGATGCCTTCCCTTTTTGAGATTTTGCTCTATCATATAGTAGCTTCTTCCTCCTATTGTATAGTTTGTTTATGGCTGGGCTCCACCAGACAGGACGTCTGCCTTTGGAGGATTGGGTCTTGGTTTTATTTGGGATTGCATGATCCATGCATTCCTGAAGGTGTTCATAGAATGCGTTTATAAAGGATTCTGCGGTCTGGGCTGTATTTTCCACAAGCCTGGGGGCTTTGAAGGATTCCACCTTGGTTTTGAGGAGTGTGAAATTTGCTTTAGAAAAGTTTTTCACTGTGGTTTTCTGGGCAGGGGGTGGGGTTGGGATGTGAATATCCAGTGAGATTAGTTTATGGTCTGATCTTACCAGTGAGGGATACACTTCTGGTCTGGAGCATAGAGTCTCCATGTTGGTGATGATCAGGTCCAGTATGTTTTCCCCTCTTGTGGGAGTGGTAACAAGTTGTTCCATAGCATTTGAGCTTATAAATTCTAGGAACCTTTGGGCTAGGGTGTTGGAGCTAGAGTAATGCTCCCAGTTTATGTTTGGGTAGTTGAAGTCGCCCAATATAATGGTGTTTGGAGAGACCTTCATATTTTCCAGTGTTCTCAGGAAGGCCGAGTGGGGTTCCTGGGTTTGGGAGGGTGGTCTGTAGCAGGCTATAAACTGGAAGGCAGTTTTACCCACTGTTAGTTGCTCATGGATAGTCTCTGATGCTCCGTGCTGTGCCACCAACCTGGAGGTGTGGGTATCTTTGATGAATATTGATACTCCCCCTCCTTTTGTGGTTCTGTCCAAGTTTTGGGGCTGAAAAGCATGGTATGAGGTATAACCTGGTAGTGCTGGGGTGCTCTCAGGAGCCTTGAACCAGGTTTCTGTTACTGCATATATGTCAATGTTCTCCATGCTAAGGAGAGTTTTGAGTGCATGCATCTTGAGGTTTAGACTTCTGGCGTTGAGTAGAACTACTCTTAGTTTCTTATCCCTTGTGATACCTATGGAGGTGGGTTTGTCTTTTGAGCCTTGCCTAAAAAAGGCACTATGGGGGTAGCAAGAGCTTTTGCCAATATCCAAAAGCCCAGGGGTGATAGGTGCAAGCCGTCCCTAGCGAAGCATCGTGGCTTGTTGAGCATGTCATCCCAGGCTGACAGGCATTGGATCCCCTTTGAATGACACCAATACTTAAGCCAATTGTTGAAATTGATCATCTTGTCTTCATATTGTGGCATCATTCTTGGTGAGGGTAAGATGCTACTCAAGGTCAGGGTTATACCGGCCTGGACTACATGCTCAGAGAGCTCCTCTATGTCTCTTTTCATGTAGTCCAGGGAGGTACGTCTCAGGTCATTCACACCAGCATGGACAATGACTGAGTCATATTTGTACTTGCCTTGGAGTGCCCTGAGTGCTTGTGTTATGTGGCGGATCCTAGCGCCCAACAGGCAGCTTACCGTGACCTTCTTCTTGTTAAGCCTGGTCAGTGGGACGTCAGTGTACCTGACGATAGAGTCACCTATTGCAAGTGTATCAGGTGTGTTGTCTAGCCTTAAGGATTGTGACTGTTCGGCACACTGGCTTTGTGAGCTATGTGTTGCACATGTTTTGTTTTGGGTGTGCGGTTGCTTGGGTGTCTGCTTTGGAGGTCTCTGCTGCTTAGACAGATTTTTATTTAGAGCCTCCGAGTATGTTTTTGTGTGTTTATGTGTTTGGTTTGCTGTCGTGGTAGGTCTATGTGAGACTGGAATTGTAGTGAGTGTGGTTTCCTTTTCCTCCTGACTGGTTACGCCAGAACTGAGTTGAGAGAGCTTAGCCTCCAGTTTGGCTATATGGTTGCATCTCTCACATGTGTTGGAATTTGTTGGGAGGAGGAGAGGGTTGTCTGTGTACATAAGGCAGTTGTAACATTGCCTCAAGATTCCCAGATTTACCAGCTGGACCAGAGAGGAGATTGACAACTGACCTTTGGACATGCTAGAATAATATTGGGAATTCCTTTATAATTGAAAAAAAAGGGCCAATGGGGAACAAGGTACTCAAGGGGAGTTTGTGAGGGTGTAGTGCTTTTAACTTTTTGGTGCTGACTTATATAATTGCTTTAGTGAGCAAGTGCCAGGTAACTTAAATGCAGTGTGCTACAGGTAACTTAAATGCAAAAACGACAAACAGTAACTTTCATTCAAGTGAAACAAGGAAATAAGTACAGTAAGCAATGCAGATATCACTAGGGATCCACAGAAGCACTGAAAAGCTGTGTTTTAGGTGGAATTAGCGTTTCACGGAAATAACAAGCAAACAAACAACAAGCATACAAAGAAAGCTAGATTTAGCAGGCCTGGATCTAGTCTATGCTACAGCAAACAAGGTGTACCAATTTCAGTAAGAAGCAGTTCAAATATGCAGGCACTATAAGCCTTTAACCAGAAATTCCCAGCTCAGAAGGGCAGAGTCCAGCCACTCCTCCCACAAGAGTGCAGACCACGAACCCTCTTAATGTAAAATAACTGGCCTGAAGCCCAAGTGCTTAAACCATAATTAATACACTTTTAGAATAACAGACGCTGAGCCCTCAATCAGCAATTCCCAACTTAGAAGGATGTAAGCTACCTGTCCTGCCACCACAGTGCAGGCCGCAAACCTTCCTAATGTAAAACAACTGGTCTGAAGCCCAAGTGCTTAATCCAAAAGACTTAGAATGATAGCTACACTTTAATCAAGTTACTACCAAGAGTAATAAATACAATTTAGTACTTTAAAGAATGCCTGGATTAGTGCTCAAGTTATACAAACAAAGCTAGATTCAGCAGGCCTGGATCTAGTCTATGCTACAGCAAACAAGGTGTACCAGTTTCAGTAAGAAGCAGTTCAAATATGCAGGCACTATAAGCCTTTAACCAGAAATTCCCAGCTCAGAAGGGCAGAGTCCAGCCTCTCCTCCCACAGGAGTGCAGACCACGAACCCTCTTAATGTAAAATAACTGGCCTGAAGCCCAAGTGCTTAAACTAAAAGGCTTAGGATGAGTTACACCAATCAGTAATAAATACAACTGAGTACTTTTAAGATTACGCAAAAGCAAAATAAAGTAGGAAGAAACACAAATACAGTAAAAGCAGATACATTTTTTTTTTTTTTTTTTTTGAGTGAGCAAATGAGATGGGCCCAGGCGAAGTATCCAAGTGCAAATTTTCAAGAGGGGCAGGCAGATTATAAGCCACCAAGATTAACACCAAGACAAAAACAGGCAGGGTGGGTGGGGACCTACAGTCACAACTTCCAGCTAGATATTGCTCAATGCAACACAAACAAATTACTTTAAATCGTGTATTATTTGATAAAAGTGCAGATAAAAATCTACTTAGCTCCACTCATGCAGGTCTCAGTTGGCCAAAGCTCACAGTTTAAACAGAAAGCAATTCACTGTACCACTTGTATAAGACAGAAGCTGAATAACAATGAGGTAAACTACCCCCACTTATCACTGGCTATGCAGTTTTTTTAACAAGCCTTAACTGAAAATGCCACTTGTATAAGTCCTACTGAAAAACAGTCAACTTCCAGCTAGATATTGCTCAATGCAACACAAACAAATTACTTTAAATTGTGTATTATTTGATAAAAGTGCAGATAAAAATCTACTTAGCTCCACTCATGCAGGTCTCAGTTGGCCAAAGCTCACAGTTTAAACAGAAAGCAATTCACTGTACCACTTGTATAAGACAGAAGCCAAATAACAATGAGGTAAACTACCCCCACTTATCACTGGCTATGTAGTTTTTTTAACAAGCCTTAACTGAAAATGCCACTTGTATAAGTCCTACTGAAAAACAGTCAACTTCCAGCTAGATATTGCTCAATGCAACACAAACAAATTACTTTAAATCGTGTATTATTTGATAAAAGTGCAGATAAAAATCTACTTGGCTCCACTCATGCAGGTCTCAGTTGGCCAAAGCTCACAGTTTAAAGAGAAAGCAATTCACTGTACCACTTGTATAAGACAGAAACCAAATAACAATGAGGTAAACTACCCCCACTTATCACTGGCTATGCAGGTTTTTTAACAAGCCTTAACTGAAAATACCACTTGTATAAGACCTACTGAAAAACAGTCAACTTCCAGCTAGATATTGTTCAATGCAACACAAACAAATTACTTTAAATCGTGTATTATTTGATAAAAGTGCAGATAAAAATCTACTTAGCTCCACTCATGCAGGTCTCAGTTGGCCAAAGCTCAAAGTTCTCACTGGTATGCCAGAAAAACACACATTTAAGAGAAACAGACCAAAAGTATGATCCAAATATTCCAGACATTCTGTGAAACTTTGGATGTTTGAGAATTATGGACTTAACTCCTTGAATCACAAACAATGGTATGGGTAGAGAATTTAGGCTCCTGCTTCTTGTACCTAAGGTACAGCATTTGAGTCTAAATAACCATAACTACCAGTTATACCTAAATGGGGCATTTTACAGACACACACATGTACATACGGAATACAGTATTAAGTGAATCAAATCCCTGTCACACACACACACTTATCTATGCAATGAAGCATTAAGTAAATCAAATCTACAGCACATAATAGTACACTTGAAACTTGAAGCTGTAACCAAATCAATCAATGCAGTGAGCAGTCTCTAACCACACAAACCAAAACTAGTGAGCAATACAGCATACACACTTGCAAATGCAGACAAAAAAAGACCAGTACTAAGAAGAATTAAACAAACAGTCCAAACCCCCACTAGCTCACAGTCTTTTCTTTTTATCTTACCTGGAAGATCCAGTGCACACTGCCTCAGAAGACTTAAACATGCCTGAGAAGACATTAACCGGCAGAGCAGTAAAGTTAAAAATTTAATAGTAGTGAATGGCTCGGTAGTTATGTCATTGCACCCTGATGTCAGGAACACATTCATCTTAACTTCAGAAAAACCCTGGGAAATTTTGAAATTAAAGGGCCACTTGAGGATTTGTGGCACCCCAAGGTTTTGCCCTCAAAACTGGCATTTACTGAGGAATTTGGTATGGTTGAGAGGTATGGGCATCACCCATGAGGGAGAGGCAGTCTGCAAAACCTAGGTTTTCCTGGGCCATTCCCTGAGAAACCTTATCAGTGTCTCTGAACACTTGCCTTACTGATGCACTCTGGAAGGAGTCAGGGCAAGCTTTTCCTTATATCCTTTAGCCTCGTAAAATATAACTTCTGATTCTTGGGTGCTAAGGATCATTGCCAGAGATTATACAAACTTTTTTTGGAATCCACAAAAACAAAACTAATGATTTTCAGTACTCCACTCAGTCCATTGGAATCCACAGTAATAGAAGTTTCAAAGTTGCTGGACAATAGAGTCATCCAAACGATTCCCCAAGATTAACTACGATCTGGAATCTATTCAAGGTTATTTTAAGTTCCAAAAAAGATAGGGGACATAAGACCAATTTTGGATCTCAGTAACCTGAATCAGCTTGCAAAACAGTTAAAAGTCCTGATAATCACATACAATCCTTTCTACCTCTCCTGAGGAAAGATAATTGGATGCCCTCTACTGATCTCCAGGACACCTTCTTTCATATCAAGATGCAGCGGCAATCTAGGAGATGCCTACATTTCCAGCTGGTAGCCAATCATTATCAATTTAGTGCACTGCTGTTCACTCTCACCACAGCACCCTGAGTGTTCACCAAGATAATGGCAGCTGTGACAGCTGATCTCAGGCCACGCAGGATCCAAGGTTTTTTTTTTTTTTTTTTTATAATTTGTTGACCGGGAAAGTCTGACTAGGTTCCACAGAGCCTGTTTTCAGTGGAGGCCCGGGAAGAAATGCTCCATATGCATGTCTTTGGAATGTGGGAGGAAACCAGAGTACCTGGAGGAAACTCACGCGAACACAGGGAGAACATGCAAACTCCACACAGAAGGCACCCCAGCTGAGAATTGAACCGGTGAACCTCTTGCTGTGAGGTGACAATGTTAACCGCTGCACCACTGCGCCGCCCAAGTATCTAAATGACTGGCTTGTAACAGCTACCTCCAGGGATGTAATTCTAACACATCAGTCATTCTTGTTACAGCTAAGAATGCATCTTGACATTTCTCTTAACATCAACAAAAGCAAGCTGCCTCCTACTCAATCCATAGAATACATAGGTTGTCAAATAGACACTGTACATCAGTCAGCAAATCCTCCCTCACCACAAATCAAATCAATCAGATCTATAGCTGTCCAGGTGATCAATAATCCCAGAGCCCAGGCTTGACTAGTTTTATGCCCCCTAAGTCTGACACTTCCTCCATAGTCATGGTTCCTTTCGCCAGATATCACATCAGAGGTCTATACTGGACACTATTTGTACAGTGGTAAAATTTCATCCCCTTCACTGCATAGTACGAATCATGCAGATCTGCAAGGACCATATTCTATGGTGGATTTCATCTTATTCAGTAACTCAGGGTAGACTTTTCTGTCCTCCAATCCCCAGAGTCACAGTGATCATGGACACTGATCTTCTTGTGGTGGGGGTCATTTTGAAGGGAGAACAGTTCAAGGAACATGGTTTGTAACAGAGGCCAATCCTCACATTAATGTCTTGGAGTTAAGAGTAGTCATAGGTTCATAGGTTCATACTAGGCTATCTGCCCTAGGGCATTTATAAGCCTAGCCAGAGTGTGTTTAGCTTTCGCCACCCATTTTAAATTAATTTTGCTATACCCTTTTTCGAGGTTAGTATACTGTGCCTCTGTCTAACAGTGACACATAAGTGATACCCGGGGTAAACCTATGATCCCCCATCCACTCATCAAGATTCCTCTTGAAGTGAGTCAATGAGGGACTCTGCCTAACCTGGACTGGGATTTTATTCCAGAGTGAAATGAGCCACTGGATTATGAATCTGTCCCTCCAGCATGTCCTATTTATTTCAGTGCTGAGGTTCAAGTCTCTCGAGTGCATAGCTCAATGGGATTTGGATTTTCTGAGGTGCAGCATGTCCATTAATTCCGGATTGGACATGGCTTTATATGTCAGGCACAGATCACCTCTGAGCAGGCGGTATGCCACTGAGTAGAGCTGGAGTTTCTTTAACCGGGCAGAATATGGCATCTGTTTGAGCCCTTTGATCCTCTTGCGGAGGTACATGTGGGGTCTTTCCAGTTGCAGCAGGTGTCAGGTAAGGTACATCCCAAAAGGGGCATTGTACTCAATTATGGGCCTGATGACGGATGAGTAAAGAGGCACGATGACCTCCCCTGATCTAGATGTGAATCCCTTCATGATTAGGTGGGCTATATAAAATGTTTTTCTAACCACTTTGGCCACATGGTTGTCAAATGAGAGATTGCTATCAAATTGTGTCCCCAGCTCCCTAATTAATTCTTCTGTACTTAATGGATTACCACCTATGTTTTTGCCAAAGGGGATGACTATACACTTTTTGGTGTTTAGCTTGCGGCCATGGCTCTGGCACCAGTTGTCTGTTTCTATGAGGCCCTTTTGGAGGATGCTTGTGTCGGCTGGAGAATCGATTATGGTGCCCAGTTTGCAGTCATCTGTGAACTTGGTCAGCCACAGTCCTTCCATGTTGGCCTGTACCTCTGAGAAATATATACCGAACAAGAAAGGTCCCAGGACTGAGCCTTGTGGGACGCCACTTGTAACTTGTTTGGAGTCTGACATGGCTCCAGCAATTCTAACCATGTGGGTTCTGTCCTTGAGCCAGTTTGCAACCCATCTAGTGACATAGGGGTTTATATTTAAGCTGGTGAGCCTATCTATAATGCCCGAGTGGGGTATTGTATCGAAGGCTTTTGCAAGGTCCAGGTAGGCTGTGTGGACCACCTTCCCCTCGTCAATGGCCTTGGTGACTGTTTCAAAGAAATTGACCGGGTTTAAGAGGCAGGATCTGCCCTTAACAAAACCAAACTGGGTAGGATCCAGTGTCTGTAGGTCCCCAATATCTTTATTTATGAGGTCCATGATGATCCTTTCCATAGCTTTGCAGACCAAGCTAGTCAGGCTTATGGGGCAATAGTTTCCAGGATCCGTTGAGGCACCACCTTTGTGGAGAGGGACCACTGTTGCTGAGATTGAACAGTAGTTTTATGTTTGGGTTAAGTTCTTCTTGGAGTTCATGTAGGACACAGCCCGGGACACCGTCTGGTCCCATTGATGCTGTGTTTTTTGCTTTGGAGAGGGCGGCTCTTACCTGAGCATCTGAGATGTCAGGGGGGCAGCACTCTGTTGGGATAGATATTTGCCCTTTTGGTGGGGGGGGGAGTTTGCACTGAACTTGTCAGCTAGGATGTTGGCAATGTCTGTGGGTTTGGTTTATTTTTTGTCATTTTGGACTAATTCTGACCCTATCTGGGAATTCCCACCCAGGTTCCTAACATAACTAAAGAAAGCCTTGTGATTATCCTTAGTGCCCTGTGCAATTTTTCTCTTGAAGCTGGCCTTAGACGATTTTATGAGTGCCCGTAGTTTTTTGCTAACACTGATGAGAGATACCTTCCCTTTTTGGGATTTTGCTCTATCATGTAGTAGCTTCCTCCTTCTATTGTATAGTTTATTTATGGCTGGGGTCCACCAGACAGGACGTCTGCCTTTGGAGGATTGGGTCTTGGTTTTATTTGGGATTGCATAATCCATGCATTCCTGAAGGTGTTCATAGAATGTGTTTATAAAGGATTCTGTGGTCTGGGCTGTATTTTCTGCAGGCCCAGGGGCTTTGAAGGATTCCACCTCGGTTTTGAGGAGTGTGAAATTTGCTCTAGAGAAGTTTTTCACTGTGGTTTTCTGGGCAGGGGGTGGGGTCGGGATGTGAATATCCAGTGAGATTAGTTTATGGTCTGATCTTACCAGTGAGGGATACACTTCTGGTCTGGAGCATAGAGTCTCCATGTTGGTGATGATCAGGTCCAGTATGTTTTCCCCTCTTGTGGGAGTGGTAACAAGTTGTTCCATAGCATTTGAGTTTATAAATTCTAGAAACCTTTGAGCTAGGGTGCTGGAGCTAGAGTAATGCTCCCAATCTATGTTTGGGTAGTTGAAGTCGCCCAATATAATAGTGTTTGGAGAGACCTTCATATTTTCCAGTGTTCTCAGGAAGGCCGAGTGGGGTTTCTGGGTTTGGGAGGGTGGTCTGTAGCAGGCTATAAACTGGAAGGCAGTTTTACCCACTGTTAGTTGCACATGGATAGTCTCTGATGCTTCCTGCTGTGCCACCAAGGTATCTTTGACGAATATTGATACTCCCCCTCCTTTTCTGGTTCGGTCCAAGTTTTGGGGCTGAAAAGCATGGTATGAGGTATAACCTGGTAGTGCTTATGGTCTTGAATATGGTCCTTGCAGGTATAACCTGGTAGTCCTTCTTATGTTGCAGGCACTTTAGGACCATCTACCCAAGGGTGTGATTGCCATACACTCAGACAATTTATCAGTGGTTTTTACATCAACAAACAAGGTGGAACTGATCCTGCTCTCTTTGCTGAACAGCCAAAAGAATGTTGCAGTGGGCAATGTCTTTGAACTGCTTTCTAGTAGCAATGCATATACCTGGGATGTCCAACATCCCAGCAGACAACCTGAGCAGAACTATGCTACTGCCTCATGTATGGTCTCTCAACAAAACAGTGTCAACACAGATCTTCAGCCACTGGGGCCAACCTTGCTGCAATCTTTTTGCTTCATACCTAAACAACAAACTCAGTAGTTACTATACCCTCACCCACAGGGACAGTCACAGAGAGATGCTGTAGTCTATCCTTGGCCCCCATGTCTCCTTTATGCCTTTCTACCTATCCCTCTTATTACCAAGTTCATTCAGGAAGTAATAGAGAGCAAGACAAGGGTAATCCTCATTGACCCCTTCTGGATTCGGCAGGTATGGTTCCCCTTTATTTGGCCTCACCTAGTTTGTCCACCATGGGTGTCACTTTTCTTATGTGCATTAAGAAGGCATTGAGGCTTCTGTGTTTGTTTAAGTAGTTGATTATATACAAATTCATCAGGGTGGATGGCAGGAACATTTAACTTAAGCAAACTAACTAATTGACTGACTACATACTTGTGTGGGGTCACTCTGGCTGCTCACTCAAAATGGCTCTATTGCTTGCATGTGCTCAGTACTTATATGCATGTGCTGACTCATTGGAAAGCTTCTTAAAGGTATATTACACACTCTGATCTACATCCTCCCTCTTTACTGAGCTGGTTCATATAAACAATGACATTTCAATAGGCATGCAATTATACATACACTAATAAAGAAAAACAACATTTATGTCCAGGTTGCCGTGCATCTGGAAATAGGTTTCGAGATGTGACCTGATCTCATGGCATAATAGTTAGGACTGGGTTCAGCAACAGCGACAGTCACTGGGGAATGTTCTGCTTGAGGAGTCTGAGGGATTTTCTCAGGAGCGGGGATTGCTGACAGGATGTTCTCTGGCACAGGAACATTGGACAAGTCACTCTGAGAACTAGAGTCTTTGTCACAGACAAGATGTAGAGTCTTTGTCACAGGCAAGATGCTGTAATACTGATTCAGACACTGATAATAAATGCTTCTAATTTCATCTGAATTCCAATCCTTGTGATTCCACAATGTATGATCTTAGTTCTTGACAAAAACTTTTCACAAATCCAGTGCAATCAACACCTTTTGACGTCTGCGTCCTCACCATCTCCCCTTTTTGTAAAGAATGGAGTGGTTTGCTGGTTTTGTAATAGTAAGACTTCTAGAACAAACACTTTTTAACAGTTGGGCTTTTGCTACATTGTTGTTATTAGCACTTGGAACCAATAAACTGCTGTTGATTGGTAGTGTGGTTCTGGTTTGTCTCAACATAAGTCTCTGGGCAGGTGAAGCAAATTTACAAGTTGAGGAAAAACATCAGTATTGTCATATCTGGATTTCTCTAACAGCTGTTTTGCACTTTGAACTGCATGTTCAGCAAAGTTTGATTGAGGATATTCAGGACTACTTGTAATATGAACAAAGTCCCACTCTTCTGCAAATTACTTGAACTGCTGACTAGTAAACTGTGCACCATTGTAAGAAATAACTGTGCTGACTACTATGGACAGAAAAATGTTGCTTCAACTTAATAATGATATTACTGGAGGTTAGGTGGGAAGTAGGTCAATCTCAAATCAATTTGAATAAGAGTCTACTAACACCAAATAATGTTGACCATTCCACTCAAAGATATCTGTGACTACTGTCAGCCAAGGTAGTTTAGGAATCTGGCTTAACTGAAGTGGTTCTTTCTGTTGATGCGGCTTTGTACTATTACATACCGATCAAGATGAAAGTACTTTCTCAATATCTCTTGACATTGAAGGCCAAAATACCAAACCTCTCACCCTTCTTTTGGTAGAATCATTCCATGGCTGGTCACGATGCAAGATCTTAATATACTCTTGTTGTAAGGACTTTGGAACAATCACTTCAGGACCTTTCATGATGATATCATTGTCTGATAAAATCTCATCTCTTTATGGAAAATAAGGTTGCAAATGTACTGGTAAACAAGACTGCTTTGAAGGCCATCCTTGACTGATAATGTGGTTGAACTTCTGGAGAACTGGATCTGAAGTTGTGTGAGTTTTGAGCTCATCAAGATGTGTGGAAGAAAAAAATCTCACTTCCATGACCTCAAAATCAAATTGCTCATCGTTATGCTGGTCTGTATTTTTTTTCTGGGTGATCTGGATAAAGTATCAGCAAGACAAAGAAGTTTTGCATTTGTGTAGACAAGACTGAAATTGTACTTTTACAATTTGAGCATCATACATTGCAATCTGGCAGGAGCTGTATGCATACTTAAATAGTAACTAGAGGCTGATGATCAGTTTCAATCTGGATAGGTTGACCATAAATATAATCATGGAACTTTGAACATGCAAACACAATAGCCAAAAGCTCTTTCTCAATCTGGCCATACTGCATCTCAGTTTGGGTAAGAGTTCTTGAAGCATAGACTACTGGTTTACCCCCTAGAAGAATGGCTGCACCTAGACCAAACATAGAAGCATCACAGGAAAGAGTATCTGGTTTGTGAACATCATAGTAGCTGAGAGTTGGTAGGTTAGCAATTTTCTGTTTCAGGACATCAAACACTCTTTGGTGCTGTTCTGACCATGACCAAATTACATCTTTGCATGTTAGCTCTCTGGGTGGTGCTGTAAGTTGGCTTAAATCAGGAATGAACTTGCCTAGATAGTTGACCATGCCAAGAAAACATTGCAGGGCTTGGACATTGTCTGGACCTGGCATCTCGAAAATTGATTTTTGCTTAGAAGAATCTGGTCATATGCCTGAACTGGCAAACAAGTGACCAACATAAGTAATTTCTCATAGCCTGAACTTGCACTTCTGAGGATTCAACATAAGATTGACTTCATGTGCTCTTTCCAAAACTTTCTTGAGGTTTCTGTCATGTTTGATTTCACCATTGCCTTCTACTAGAATATCATCTACTATAATAGCAGAGGCATAGCCAGAAAGAAAATTGCTCCATTGCACGCTGAAAGACTTCACTGGCAGAATTTATTTCAAATGGCATTCTCAGAAATCTGTATCTTCCAAATGCTGTACTGAATGTGGTTAACAATGAATATTTCTAGTCAAGCAAAATTTGCCAAAATGAACTCTTTTCATCCAAGACAGATAAAACAGTGACGTTTGGCAAGAAGGCAGAAACTTCTTTGACTATGCGCATTGGATGATGAGCTCTATTGAATGCTTTGTTCAGATCACTTGGATTAATACATATTCTGATATAATCTGAGCTTTTCTTATGATCTACTACCATGGAGGATACCCATTCAGTAGGTTCTTCTACTTGACAAATTACTCCTAGCTGCACCATTCTAGCTCGGCTTTGACTCTGTTCTGCATAGCTACTGGAACTTTCTGTGCTGATCTGACAACTGGACTGACCCCTGGGTTTAACTTCATAGAGTACAGAACTGGTAGTTTGCCTAGTTTGTCTGCAAAAATATAAGCATACTCAGAAAAAATATTGTGGGTGAAATCGCAGTTGTTGTCATTCAGGCATACATGGTGAACTTCTTTATTAAGTGAAAGCAGTCTCATTTTCAAACTGTCTCTGAGGCCTAATAATGGCTGCACGTGTCTCTTGACTATGGAAAATTGCAAGTTATAGCTGTTCCCAACAGAGTAACATGAAAACATAACTGAGCCTTCGGTGTGAATCACTTCACCACCATAAGCAACAAGCTTTGCACACTTTGTCAAATCAAATTATTCTGCAGGTTTTCCTCTAGCAAATGTTTCTGCTAACATAACATTGCACTTTGACCCAGCATATACTTTGAGTTCTGTGGGACTCCCATTAATCCAAACAGTACAAAATATTTCATTCTTTGGCCTCAAATCTACTGCATTAACTGTTTCACCAAGCACAGACACACCATCGACATAAAAATTAGGGTCACAGCTTTCTAAATGATCAACGTGCCTCTTGGAATGCCATCTTTTAATAAAAGAATGTGCCTTGTTTGATTTACAAAATCTTTTGAAATGATTCCTGTTATTGCAAGAATGACACTACTGACCAAAAGCGAAGCATTTTTCCCTTTTGAGTTCGTGATTTCCACCACAATTACAACAGCTGACTATGAAGCTGGGTGGGGGCACATGTTTTGACTTTGCTGCCTCACCATTTTGCTTCACTAAACATGCTCTGGAATTAGTTGAAAAGACTCTGGGTTTCCCAGGGACTGTTATGGGACCTACAGTAGCTGCCATGTGCTTGGGCCTGTTTCTTTTAACCACATGTTGTATACTATCAACATCGGCTTTGTCACTGTGCCTTCTGCAGCTACTTGTGTGCTTTTCTGTAAGTTCATATATCTGACAAATCTCAATGGCCTTATGCAAAGTTAAATAACTGCCTTGAAGCAAAACCTTTCTCACTGTGTCATTATTAATACCACACACAAGCCTGTCCTTTATCAACGTATCTCTTAAATCACAAAATCTGCATGTTATAGCTTTATTTCTCAAGTCAGTTATACATGATGCAATAGTTTCACCAGCCTTTTGATCCCTTGTGTAAAATAGGTGCCTTTCCATTGTAATATTCATTTGAGGGTTACACAGTTCTCTAAATTTCCATTTTAAGCATTCTGGGTCTTCCTTTGTTTCAGCCAGTATCACTATATGGTGGTCTTCCCCATCCCCTGCAAACACAGCAAGTGCATACACAAATGAATGTTCTCTTTCAATGGGCTCTGAACCAGCTGAATTAAGCAGAATAAATGCTTTTTTACATGCATCTTTGTCAGAAAAAGCAGCCTGTTCGAAAATATCCTATTTCTGCTCCAATTCTCTGTAACACTGTTATCAAACACAAGTGGTGCGGGTCTTCAAAATCCTTCTGCCATGCCCACAGATTATAGTAAAACACAATGAAAAATGGCCCTTGTAATTATGTACAAACATTCACATACACCAGGTAATTGTAATAATATTCAAATGCATAATAAACTCTTCAGAATACTGTACTCTGCAAAATATGCTTTGAAACAACTGTACTTTATGAAATATTCTTTGAAATGACTATTTCGTGAAATAACTGCACTGTAATACTGCACACACCTGCAAACACTTTGTACACTTTGGATACTTTGAATAGCTTTAGTTAATACAAAAAAGTAGCACACAGTTAAAAAATATGATAGTTTCCCCTTTTTTTGTACATTTTATGCGATTTGGATATTGTTTCAAACATCTTTGTAAATATTTTGAATATTTTTATCAATATGTCACGGTTTTGGACATTTTGTTTAATAAGGAATTTATTTTGAGCATTCTGAGTGTCTTGTTTTATATTTATAGTGAAAGAAATCATTTAAGCAAGTTTTAGTACCTGGAATTTGTTAATGACTTGTTTTTCTAGTTGTTTGAGCAGTAGGGATGATCCACTCCTATATATTCCTCCAACTTTAGCCAGTTGCCTTATGGCTGTAACTCAGGATCCCATTCTGACACCATGTCACTCTTCTTATATGCATTAAGAAGACACTGAGGCTTGGGTGTTCGTTTAAGTAGTTTATTGTATACAATTACACCAGGATGGATGGCCGTAACATTAAACTTAAAGAAACTATTTAACTAACTGACTGACTACATGCTTGCATGCCCTCACTCTGTCTGCTCACTCAAAATGGCACTCTTGCATACATGTGCTCAGTATTTATATGCATGTGTTGACTCACTGGAAAGCCTCTAAAATGTATATCACACAACTACAATGGGTTCCAGATTCACTGACAGATTTCCTTACACACCTATTCAGGCTACCTCTACCAGACCTCAAGACCCTAAAGCTAACTGTATAGTTTCTCCAGTTCAATTAATTGCCAGATATGCCAGGCTTTCTTTCTCAATAGTCCACATAATATTTTCTTCTTAAAGAAATTCATCAAAAAAAAACTTACTAGAACAAGCCAAAGCCTTTATATGTCTGGGTCTGTTCTAATGGACTAGACCATTTTTCAGAATCTTTTCCAAAAATTTTGGAATTTCTTTCAGAACTTTTCATGGCTGGGTCAAGTTATTCCATAATTAAAGTGCAATTAGCAGCCATTTCAGACTTCCACACAGGGGTCAACAATGCTTCCTTTGCCTCTGTCAAAGTATCTAAAGCCTTTCTAAGAGTAGTCTTTTTCTTGAGGCCCCCAGTTCATGACCCAATCTCTCCCTGGGATGCCACCATCTTATGTCAGTCTTTAACCCAACAGCCCTTCAAACCAGCAAGATCTGTAGCTATGAAGTTTTTTCATGGAAGATTATTTTGGTGGTTGCCATTACATCTTTCAAATGAGTGTCAGAACTACAGACACTCTCATGCAAGGCTTCCCTCATTATCTTTCATAAGGATAAGAGTGTCACTGAGAACAAACCCTTCCTTTCTTCCTAAAGTAGTTTCTGAATCTGAATTGAAGCAACAGATGGATTTGCTCTTTTTCTTTCCCAATTTTACCAATAAAGGAGAACATACCTTACACATGTTACACATGCATAGACAACTTAGGTTCTACCTCCATTGTACTATGACTATCAGGAAATCGCATCAACTGTTTATATCCTTCACTAAGAAAAAGCTGGGACAATCAGTGTCTAAGGTAACCCTCTCAAGATGGTTAGCAGATTGCATTTCATTTGTCTATGATTTACAAGTTATGCCTTTGCAATCAAAGCCTAAGGCACACTTTAACAGAGCAATGGCAAACTCAACAGCATTTGCAAAATGAATACCTGTCAGTGGCATTTCTGCAACAGAAGCTCGGGCCTCAACTCATACCTTTGTATCTCACTAGAAGTTAGATGTGCAGTCCGGAATTTGCTCATCTTTTGGTTCTTCCATACTCAGGAATATCCTTCCTTGAGACCACCCTGGTCCTTGTCAGGTAGCTTGGGAATCTGTTCCTCATGTTGAATCAGATGAAAAAGACAACATTAGATATGAAAGTTATGCACTTACCACAATGATAGATCGATATTGTCTTCTTTTCATCTGGTTCAACTCCCCTTCCTCCTTCCCCCTATCAAATTGTCATTGCACTTCTAAGGACTGGCCAAATCTCCTCTCAACCCTGCCTGCCCCCTTTTATCTATTACACTATATAGTGTATTCTTTTTCTTCCTGTGACATCTTAAGATCAGTCAGCAAACTCGATCTGAGGTAATTCAGGCAGGAGACAGGAATTGTGGGTAGGGGAAGAGTCAGAGCTGTCAGACCCAAAGCTTTGATATGAGGTGCTGAGATCAGATTCATCTGGATCTGACTGGATCTGACAATCCATATACTGAACCAGATGAAAAGAAGACAACATGGATCTATCGTTATGGCAAGTGCATAATACATCTATCATTATGGTGAATGCATAACTTTCATTTTCTTGAGCAACTCACACTATTCCCAGGGTTGTTATAATAGTTAGGGTGGGATATAGGTGCTGTGGCATCAGTATTTCAGGTGGGTGCATACATATCCTATGCTATAATCTACCCCTGAGAGTCAATCTGCATGGCTATATGCTGGGTTAGTGTTTATTTCCTAGATTATTGCTATTATTGCTATTACACAATTTCATGGACAAGTCTCTTTTGAGAAACATAACAAATATTGTTATGCAAACTTTTAGTAGTAAAGAAGACAAGTATCCCATGGCCTGTATTTGCATAGAGGTGGTATACTGCATGCCACGGTGAGTCTGTTGTATGTAGCATCCTGTTAAATGGTAATGGTCCTATTCTTATTCACAAGAATCCACTGGAATCATTAGTCAGATCAGACTTACAGTGACTTGTACAGGAAGGAGTCAGGCAGGGACAATATCCTGACACAGGACAGTTTTCATTCTGCAGGGTATTGAGAATATTACTACAAATGCACGTACAACTTGTTGCCAGAATAGTGACCCTAATGGAGGATGGCTTCTTCAGGATGCAGTATACAGTACTGTGCTGTTCACATATAAAATATTTTTCCTGTGGTATTTATATTCTTTTCCTGTGTTTTGCTAGGTTACTCCTCCTTTTTGTTGGCCAGCCTGGTTTAAGAGTTAACTTTCGACTCATTGTAATTTTCAGCCAGTGGCAGTGCAAATTAAGCAGTGTGTATCATGGAAATCAGTAGGTAAACGTTTCACAAGGTTAACCTTTTACAAAGTAAACCATTTAAACATATAGCATCAGCTCTTATCATATAACTACTCTTGAGAAAACTAGAGCCCTTGTATACCCAAAATTGTTTTATCTTCATTTTTTGACCCATTTAACTTAGTAGCAAAAGAAAAGCTGCAGTGTATCAAAACAGTTAAATTTAAAGCATCATAAAATAAGCATGAGCTATATTAGCACTGCTTTGCTGTAGTAAAACATGCATTCTAAGAGTCTGAAATGTCTTCCTCTACCCATTGTTCATGGATAGTGACAAATTAGTACATAAATAATGAAGCAGCAGATATGCTTGTAAGGCATAGTTTATTACGCTTTTATGGCATAAAAATGTATCAACCTCTTGGGGCTAAGTAATTATGGCTTTTGTGCAAATGTTGCATTATATAACTGTACAGCAATGAGTTATATTCATCAAGATTCTTTTAAGTTCAAGCATAGCTGTATAGCAACCAGCAATGAAAAGAAGATAAAACCTCTTCTGCTTATTGAAAAGGCCTGTTGACAGGATACATTTCCGTTGCATAAAATAAAGCAAGATATACTTTAATTACTTAGTAATTGAGTATTTACAAGCTGCCCAAAAAGGGCATATCTACACTTCTTAATTTATTATCTGTATTCTTTGCATTGTGGAAAAGCAACTAGTGATTTAGGATGGCAGCGACAAACCTTATTAAACATTTCTTTGCTTCCACTAATGACTATACGAATGTCATTTATCAGTGAAGGAAAAACACTACTGAAATACTCATTGCTGAAATAATCACACTAATTTAATGCAGCTACATTCTGTTTTATTCTACTTGTGGTGAAACACAGAAGACATGAAAGAGTATGGTTTTCTTTCTTAAATAAAAATGGAATATGAGTGAATGAAGGACAGTGGCCATGGAGTGGGGATATACCTTTCAACTGTACAGATTTTTGCAGAATGTCCAGATTTTTGCCTCATATTTTTAGTTGGTTCCTTATAAAAATTGTGTTTTTGATAAATCATTCTGATGATTTAAGGATTATAGTCAATAAATAATGACAATCATTTGAGTTTCATACTTCATATCCTTCATAAAATGCATGGTAACACAAATCTGTTATTCTAGCAACTTTCTAAGTTTATAAGAGCAATATTTAAAATGTGTCTGTATTTTTGAGCCTTTGTTTCCCCCATGAGGTTGTAAACCAGTTATGCAATTTCCCAGTTGTAATGGGAGAAACCGAATCTCATCCTTCAAGGAGAGGAATAGAACTGCCTCAGAGGAAATACCTACTGTGTAAGTGAGAAGACATCCTTCACTCTTGTCTGTTGCACATCCCCTCTTCAATGCTTTGCTTGATGTGTGTAGGCAATAGGTCAGCATTAGCAAAAAGAAATTAAATCACTCTTGATGGCTGTCTGAATGATGGCCCCTCCCAGTAAACCCTCAACCTGGCAATGAAAACAAACTGACTGGTTGAGTTGGGGGCTGATGGCTGGCAGACAGTGGGAAGAGTGGTTGGGAAGGGGACCTGCTAACTGGCAGACAGTGGAGAGGGTAGAGAAAAGGCAAAAAAAAGAAGAAAAATGTTGCTAAATTAAGTAAATGTATAATTCCTGACTCCATCCAAAAGAGCACAGAGATAATACCGTTACTGTGGCACAGACAACCCAGGTTTTAGAAGCATGCAAAGGAGCTAGAGAGAGAGGAGTGGGAGGATGGAAAAAAAGTGACACATGGCCTCCTGGGTGGACAAGGTGGCTTGACTGGAAGCTTGAGCGATCTGTAATGTGAGCACTGGGTGATGCAGTATGTGGAGTCTTGGCCAGAGAGATGTGCTGCCACTATATACAAGAGTAAGTCAGGGGCAGTCACATGGGAAACTTGTGTGCTCTTTTCTCACTGATTGGCAGCTTAGCATCCTTCAGAGCTGCAGTGAAGTTGTTAGAAGCTCCAGGGGTTTGGAGGAACTCCTATGTTTGCATGGAAGGTAGCCATGATTGAATCTTGCCTCACTGAGGGCACAAAGGAATGATGAGGAACTTGTACTCCTGTGTAGGACTGAATGGGCCAATAAGTTGCAGGATTTAATGGTTGGTAGGCATGGGTATGTAAAAAAATGTATAATTCCTAAATGTGAATGAACTGTGAGTGCACTAAATGGCAAAAATGTTTCCAAGTAAGATAAGTGAATAATATGGTCTTGTGCTTAATGCTAACAAATAAATGCATAGATATATTGCTTTTTAATCACTGTTGCTTTTGTTAATATCTTAAATATTGCTCAGTGTATAAATTAAAGGACAGACTACTTTGACTGATTAAACCATCATCTAAAGTAGCAAAGTCGTGTGAGATGCCCATTCATTCCCAAAAGAGAGCTTAGTTTCGAAGCTATGGATCTTTTTCAAAAGAAGCACACAATCATGCTATTATTGAGTCACTACATAGAAGTTGAGTCAGTTGCATAATACTATAGTGGGCAGAAGAAAATCAGACTTTTTACAGTTAAGGCTGTCTATATGTACTGATGTATCCACCCATATTGGTCCAGTAAAGTCACTTGACTGTTCACCTAATCAGGTTTTTCTGCCTGTATTTTTTAGTTTATAGGAAAGCTATTCAACTTTGGTGCAAGATTGCTGCAGTTCTGGAGTTAGGAAATATCTCCTTTCTCTGGTATTGTGCAATTTTAGATTTATTATCTATAGCTAGCATGAGGTGTGCTGAGGCGCAGGGAGGCCTGGCCACCTGCAAAAAGATGTTTATGAATTTGCATGCTAGAGTATGCATTGTCTGTCTTTTGAGATCAATTTTCTGTCAATTTTATATAAGTTGTTCTACTGTGAAATTTCTACGTGTGTGTGTGTGTGTGTATGTATATACATATATATATATATATATATATATATATATATATTTAAATCTGAACATGTACTTCAGCAAATGATATGGGGAATGGAATGCAAAACTGAAAACACATGGGATGAAACTGAGAACAAGCAAGACCGTTGTTTTGACAGTAAATGGGGAAATTCAGAAGAAGATGAAAACTGAGATAGAAGGATAAATAGTGGAGGTGGTGAACAGCTTCAGTTATCTGGGAGAGGTGGATAAGGAGAAGGGAAGTCTGAATTAGGAGAAACAAGCATGAAACAGGGGAATTCCAGTCAACCGACAAAAAGAGTCAAGGTTACTATGTGACAGAAGAATGTTAAAGAAGCTGAAAAGTAAGATCTAGAAAACACTGGGGTGATCAGTAAATCCGTATGGCACAAAAACCTTGGCAGTGAAGTCAGAGCTGTTGAGTAAGCTATAGGTGGTGAAGATGTAGTGCTTAATCAGACAGTAGGATTCACATAGTGGGACAGATGAAGAAATAATGGCATCACAGCAGAAGCCATAGTAGCTCCAAATGTATCAAAAGTCAAAAAAGTCAGATCGTGGTCATTCAGGCACTTGTACAGGAAAGTGGAAAATGGTTTGTGAAGAAAATTTGGGAAAGACTGGAAGAAGGCAAGAGGAAATAAAGATATGCAATAAAGAGATGGATGGACCGTGTGAGAGAAGACTTACAACAGTCACGACTGGTGAAGGTAGGCGAGTAGCTCTGAATCAAGAGAGGTGGAGAGTCATTGTGACACCCTGATCTCTTGTAGAATATAGGAAAAAGAGACTTGATGATGATTTACATACATGCAACTATGCATATATAGATAGAGTGATCTATCTCAAAAGAATGATGTTTATGAATGTCAGCTTTCAAAAGATTGAGATTAAATTGCTTAAAATTCTGAAACAGCGGAAATAAAAAAAAGCAAACACTTTTATTTTTGCAAGGGGGAAATCCCTCCTGCACCTCCTCCCCCCAATTATATATACCAACCATATACTAACTCTGCTGGATTTACCTATGTTCCTGTGCGACAGTGTATTTAGTGGCCATGCACCTGTTGCCAGTGATATTATACATTGTGAGGTCTGGGCTGTTCAAAAGTTGTGTTGCTTTTTTACTGGTTCCTGAATTATATACCTGCTCAGAGATCATGCAACAGTGAATAAAAGGGCAAATTTCCTGATCCCCACTGTGCCATGATCTCAGTAAAAACATCAACATTTTCATCTTGATATTTTGAAAATAAATGTTTGAATTGCTGATCTTATAAAGTAGACCCATATATAAATCCACAAGGAAAAAATGTACTTCTTGAGGACTGAAGTTGCTGGCTGAGCCTCAGTAAAACCAAGAAAAAATAATCACATATTGAAGCCACTCTCAAACGAGACTTCAAAGTAATCAAGTACTTATTACTTGTTTGCAAATTGATACTTTATTGAAAATAAAAAAATATTAACTATATAAGTGCTTTCACCCTTAGCAGAAATTCATCAGATATAACTTCAGTTTGCATGATATGCATTATTTATATATGCTTTAATACATAGTTATATGTTCATCAGATCTAATTCCAGTTTATATGAAACGCATTATCTATTTAATAATTTTTAAATTTTATTTGCAATACATTTTATTAAGTCTGCAGATTTTACCCTGATTCGTATGTGCTTATCCATCCATAACCCTTTTTTTCCATTTTTGCACGTGGGTGTCGGGCTGCCACTTTAAAATTGACAGTCATTTAGATCCAAGGTTTACACCATTATGTGGCAAGCCCTGCTGAAGTAGTTCTTCCACACCACACAGTGACACCTATGGCAAATATAGATTGTCCAGTCCACCTACTGCATGTCTTTGGAATATGGGAGAAAACCAGAGCACCCACAGGAAACCCACTAGAACACAAGGAGGACATGCAGACTCCACACATAAGGTAACCCAGCCAAGAATTGAACCAGGAAACCTGCTGCTGTGAAGTGACAACACTATCTGCTGCACCACTGTACAACCCTTTTTCTGAAAAACAAGTACTTTTGTGCTTATATTTTTTCCAATCATTTTTATTACTCTGCTCTGTAAATATGTGTTTTTGAACAGTACCCCACATTCCTACTGAAATCAGGAAGAGTTATGTTCTATTTGGTATTCAACTGTTATGCTAATTAGATGTTCAGATGTTTGGCTGGAAATACCTAATTTTCAGTGGCATTTAAGCTTAATTTCAATTAGTGCAGGTTAAAAGGTATGCAGCCCAGAGAAAAATCCTCTAAATCAGGTGAATGATCTCCTAATCATGTACTTCATACCCTTGGAATGATCTACCATACCAAATCAAACAGCTTACCCTCCCAATCACGGTCAAGAAAACTATTAAATACTTTTGTATAAATTTATTATTCTTGTGTCAAATGTTTGATATTACCTCAAGTTCATAATCACTTCAACATACCTCTCAACCTCTTAAAGCAAGAAATCTGGACAAAGCCATAAATAAAAGTGGGACAAAGGACTAAAACTAGGGGCAATTTTTAAATATTGCTCTTACCAACTTAGAAAGTAGATAGAATAAAAGGTTTTGCATTAGCATGAATTTCTGAATAGTATGAAGTCCAAAACTCAGACATCTGACATTATTTTCTAATTTTAATCTCTAACGATTTGTCACTAATTTGCCAGAAAACCACAATTTTATGAAAAACAGACCAAAAATATGAACAAAAATCTTGAAAGTCTGTGAAAATCTGTACAGTTGAGAGGTATGTGTTCAATACAGTGTGCCAGTCCTTTCTTACCTACTTAACAACAGTAGGTACTTTATAGCTCTGCTGCTACTTGCCACTTGTTACTTGTCAGGTCTGTTGACAGATAGTTGAACAGTTTACAATAATAGTTGAAAGTCTTTTGAGTAATCAAAATCTGAGACAAATAAATACCCATTAACTAAACTGATGCATTGCAGTTTGCTAGCAGGCAAAACATGTATACATTTACATATATATTAGCTATTGCATCCCATTATTTTATGTGCAGTTCATCTTTATTTGCTATGCTGAGCTTCTCATCTTTTGATGTAATATGATGTCATATATAACATGTCCTGGAGAAAGGTAAATATCCTGAAATTGTGTTTCTACATGTATTCATTTTGCCACAGTTTTCATTGTGAAATTGTGTTATTATATTGTTTTGTGTGAAGTTTTACTCCTCATGTCCCTTAAGAAATAAGGTTCTACCCAGTATGGCTTACCCATTTGAGAAAATACATTGCAGGGTTTTAATTTGATCAGACATGTCAGTTCACATCGGCAATTTGTTCTCTAAAGTCACTTACACCTGCTTTGTACCAGGCAGCCTACACTTTGAGGGTTTTGTTTTTTAATTGTAAGACTTCTGGTTTGAGCTGAGCAGAAAAATCAAACTTGGGGTGACATATTGTACTGATGTTCATCATTACTATCACATTTGCAGTAGTCAGATAAGTGTGTTACATCCTGCAAAGAATATAATAGCTAGCCAGCTTGCAAAGCTTCATGACACCTTCCATACATACAAGCCGTTGGTCAGAAGTGCATAAAAAGTCAGTTTTGGGTACCAAGCCCATCAGAGCTTTCCTGGAACTTAGAAGAGTGATCTTCTGCATGTTTTTGAGGATAGATGGTTGGCTAATGCTGTTTCACTGCTTCACAGACAAGTTCCCTTTGGGGGAAAAAAACTTCTACATTACTTTTTTACTTGTGAAAAACTTACTTTTTCTGAAAACCAAATACTTTTAAGCTAGAAGAAAATATTTTTTAATGTCTCATGACTTTTACATACTTTTAAATGTGAATATACTTTCTTAGTTTTGTGGTAAAAAGTTGTTAAAAGTTTATTAAAACTACTTTTTTCTAAGTAAAAACAGTGCATGTTTTACGTTTTATGGTTGGAGAAAGTGTTTAAAATGCATTTTACTGTGATTTTTCTAGGAAAAGGTTACTTTTTGCTACTTTCCTGTTTTGCTATTGCTTCTGAGCTTCCCTGGGAAAGAAACATCATTTTCAGCTTGACCAAGGAAGAAAGTTCCTTGACTTGTCCTGCTTCCAGCCACAAAAAGAAAAAGATTGTTAAGCAGCCTTTGCCATCACAGCAGGCTGGTAATTTGCTTCAGCCAGAGGTGGGTGAATCTGCTGGGGCAAAGCTGATTCCTCAGACTACTCCTCATTTTCTTCTGATCCCTTTGGTGAGTCCACAAAACCACCATGGACCGTGGGTTAGCCACAGCTTCTGCAGGTATTGGCTTCTCCTCAGTAGGCAAGAAAAAGCCACTCTTGTTGGTCATGGGTGAAGGAGCAATGAATTTGCCTTTGTTTAGCCTGAATGTTGTGCACATCCCTGTGGAAGCTGGTGGTGGCAATACAGGATCTGCTTTTTTATTTTTCACAATTTCCTGTCAAAAAGAGACAGTAAACTAAACATTTTTCTTCTCCTGTGTCAGTTACTCTGGACAAAGGAAATGGTTGGGCTTGGCTAAAGCAGGTTCTTAACTCTTTTTGAAAGTGATATTCTAGTAAAAGAATAAGAGATTCCTGTTTCCTGGAAAATGATTCAAGGTATGGAATCTGTAGGGGACTGTGAAGGGACAGATGCAGTTTTCTCTTTTCAGTTTTCCAGTTCAGATTCTGAGGAGAGTATGGTATCTGACTCTCCTTGTGAAGGAATTCACTTTCTCTGAGACCATTTCAAGGATGACCCAATGTTTTCTGTGGGAGAATACTGAGGATGCTCAGTCCCTAAGAAAATATTATGATTTATTACAGATTGAATTTCCAGAGCCTTCTGCTATTGCTTCTGTTCTGTCAGCCTTGGATGATACTTTTGGCACAGTCTGTTGTCTTTATGACAGTTAGGCTGCTACCCCTAAGAAAGCAAGTGGATTGTATAAAGTTCCTTAGGCTTTCAAAATGTTGAACCTGACCCAGCAGCTATAGTTTTGGTAAATCCAGCTACTGCTAAACATTTTGTTAATTCTAATCCTTCTCCTTCTGATAAGGATGTGAAAGCATTTGATAAGATGGGAAAATGTGTGCTTCTGCAAATTGGATTTTCAGAATTTTAAGCTGTCAGGCTCCATCCTGACTAACTGTAAAAGAATAGAGAATTGTTTGGCATCAGTATCCTCTTGTGAGGAAAATATCTGTATTATGTAGTTTAGGTTCTTCTATTTCTCA
Source organism: Protopterus annectens (assembly GCF_019279795.1). Lineage (NCBI taxonomy): Eukaryota > Metazoa > Chordata > Ceratodontiformes > Protopteridae > Protopterus > Protopterus annectens. The sequence continues at coordinate 536,666,319 of NC_056739.1, forward strand.
AGTCACTGCTCATTGTTTAAAAAATGTTTATGACTCTGTAGTTACTAGTTCCAGGGATTCTACCATTAGAACTGTTTTAAGGTTTGCCAGGCTGCATTTTCAGAACCTCCCAGAAGATGTCAAAAATATAATTTTGAATTGTCCCTTGGATGGAGACTTGTTTTTTAGACCTTCTGCTGCACAATTTATCAAAATGTTTGCAGAGAGGGGAAAGCTGTTTCAGGGTATCTCTGAACTTTTTCAGCCCTCGTCCTCTAAGTTTTCCAGTGGATTATCTGCTACACCATCTAAGTTTGTCAAAAATAAATAAAATATACTGTCTCAGCAGAATGCAGGTAACCAGACGTTTAAAATGCAATGATTAGATAGTTCTCAAAATAGAGGAGACACCCCCAGAGCAAAGCACAGACAAATAAGTCAGAAGGGCTGTATGAGTGATGCTGTCCCCCCGCCTCCCAACCTGGCAGTCCATTAATCCTTCCTGAAGGTCTGAATCTCTATTTCTGTCTTTGGCAGCAGATTATTTCAGCCAAATGGGTCCTGAATATAATCCATCTATGTTATAGATGGCAGTGGAAGAAACTTACCCCTTTTCAGGGGATTGCTCCTCATCCAGAAGACTGAACTCTTCTCTTTCTTCCTGTTTTATGTAATATGCTGTTAGGGGAAGGATCTTTCTCAATAGTACTTTAGTGTCAAAGAAAGAACCAGTTTGTGATAGTGCCCTAGTTGAAAATGCTTTCATTTCCTGCTCTGCTACCCTTCCTTACTCATTTGATTTTCTAGTAACCTTTAAACGATGCGTATCATTGCATTCATATTTATTCAGATTTCAGGTGTTTCTTAAAGTTTTGGCGGTCTGGATGACATTATCTCTACTTTGTCTTACCCTTTCAGCAATCCACTGCTCCAAAAGTGATCACATGGTATCCACATTTTTCCACATTTAGACCACTTGCTTATCTTTTTAGGATCCATTTCAAAATGTCAGGAATCTCTCTCTCTCTCTCTCTCTCTCTGGTCAGAGTTCTCCTGCACAGGCTGGGATTTCAAGTGAAAATTCAAAAGTATTTTCTTAGTCCCTTTCACAGGACTGTCTTTCTCGAATGCCTATTCCACAACTCAATACAAAGAGCTTTTCTTCCACAGGAAAAAAATATATCTGTATTTAGATCTGTTCCATTGGTTTTCAGTCTCATCAAGGGAATACCTCAGGATTCTGGGTCTCACGGCATCCATGATTCTCATGATACCTCATGTAGTACATAAGCAAGCAAACGGGGGGGGGGGGGGTGCAGATCTTACCCTCCCAATCCAGACTAAACATGCTGGCATAAGATTTAGCTTTTTAGCAAAATTTCATTCTACAGACATCTTAAATTCCTTCAGAGCCAAACTGCGTGCTAGTCTAGTTGAGCAGGACCAGGGAATAGAAACTGAATCAGTGGGTCTTCCGAGATTTGACCCTTCTGCAGGGAATTCCTAAAGCTGACCTTTTTACCACCTCTCTAAACAATCAACTGGCAAAATTCTGTTTCAGGACTCCATGCAACAAGGCCTGGAAGACCAATTTATTTTATTTTCTTTTCTTTGGACAGGAATGCTCCTGCATGCTTTTCGACCCTTTCCACTGATATACAGGGTACCTCTGAATACTCAGAAGTAGTCCACAAAGATCACTGGCAAATCCTTTCTAGCGCAGGCAACAGTACTTCTCCCTTCTTTTGGAACTGTCCAGGGGTAATCACCATGATCTTCTTTATAGACTGCATTTACTCAAACAAAATCTGAGGTGTTTGATGCATCCTGGGCCACAAACAACTGCAACCAGCTGCTTAGATGAAAGGGTATTAATAAACTTTTAGACACCTGTTTTTTAATGGATGTGCAGCAGGTATTAATAGAGGCAAGTTTTGTAGTTAGTGCCAACCAAAGAACTGGCACCCATTTAGGGCTAGTGTTTTTCTGTTTCTATACTATTTGTGTGAGTTATTATGCAATAGCTGTATTAGTCCTTTATCAAGATTCATTTGTCGGCTGTTTCAGCATGTTTGTCCATGGAACCACTGCTTCAATGCACTTTGAAAGCAGTTTTACTTAAGAAGCTCACCAGAAAACAATGGCTCCTCCTTTGGATCTTAATTTTTGTGTTAGAGAAGCAAACACTTGCTCCATTTGCTCCAGCTCATTTAGCTGCCTTGAGTTTCTTAACATGGAAAACAATTGTGATGACTGATCTGAGCTCTGCAAAAAGAATATCTGAGTTGCAAGCTGTTGTTGTGGTTCATTCTTATCTCATCTTCACAGACATTGGGCTTCTTTAAGAACTAATCTTTCTTTTTATGTCTATAGTGGTGTCCAAGTTTGCCTTAAGCCGAACTATCCATCTCCTTGTTTTCTGTTTAGAACCCAAAAATGAGACAGCAAGGAAACTTCACACATTGGATGTCCACATACAGCTCAGGTGCTGTCTTGACAGAACAAAATCCTTTAGAACTTCTGATCACTTGTTCATTTCTGGTGACGCTAAGAAGAAAGAACAACCTTTGTCAAAGTAGACTACTTCCAAATGATTTTCTCAGGCTATTACCTTTTGTTTTTACCACGATAACAGACCTACTCCAGGCAGGGTCAATGCTTCACTCTACCAAGGCCTTGGCTTCATTTAAAGCTTTTTGGAAAAAGTTAGGCTCTAGATGCATTCTAGAAGCAGCAAATATGTCCTATGTATGTCATTTTGCAAAGAACAATAAAATATGGTCCTTCTCCAGATCATGGACAGGCTTTGCAAGGACTGTTCTCCAGCAGCTCCTGGACCCTTTCCCCACCCATTTCTTTTAAGTTATGGCAATCTCCTCATACAGCTAAGGCTACTGAAGCAGTGATCATAATGATGAACATAGTACAGTTGTGTAAGTAAACTTAGCGTAATGGTAGAAGTTTGAATGAGTGCTGCTGCTGCAGTAGCCACACCTAACCTCCATCCCCCTTGTTTTTGTGTGTTTTTTGTCACAGTGTGTGTATGCATTTTTTTCCTAGCAATATTTATTTATTTATTTATTTATTTATTTCTCTTTGTTTACCAGGTAAAATGGGTAAAAGTCAGAATGGGTAATACCCATTTTCAGCGGAGGCCCAGGGAGAAAAGCTCCATTTGCTTACATTGCATTATAATAAGTTCCAGGTTAAACACATAGTATTTACATTTCTATTTATACATAAACAGTAGTTGCATTTATACAATTTTACAGAGGTGAATGTTACTAAAGAGAAAGCCTGCTTACAACTTAATGGATTGTACAGGCAACAGTTATATATAAAAATTGTTTTGTCATTTCAGTGAGCGGTTGAGTATATTCTGTTTAAGGAGAGTATTTAAAAAGTGTTGCATGGTGAAGACAAAGTCTCTACATTGAGCTGAGCATGTGCAGGACCAAGACTGGTTAAGATGTTGCTTAAGCAGTAATTTAAAACAATTGGGTTTGTTGGAGAGTTTTATTTGTATAGGGATACTATTCCGGAGTTCAGCAGTGCATTGGGAGTAGAGAGAGTCTCCTGCAAAATTATTTTACTTATTTGTAAGTAAGAAGAATTTTTTACTAGAACAGAGTTCCCTTGCTGGACAGTAGGTCAGTAATAAGTTTTGTAGTGAAGGGCATTTTTCTGGATGATGAATGAGTTTGTCTGCTGCAGTTATTTGTAAATATGTTAGGTAATTGTGTAGTTCAAACCAGTTAAATTGCTTTAAGCTATAAAATGGTGGGTCCTATGAGGGAGATTGGTGGCAAATTTAGCTATTTTATTGTAGCAGAAGGCAGATTTCTTTCATTGACTATTGTGTACATTTGTTAGGATAGGAGTGGCATATGAGAGTTGGCAATAAGAAGGTGGTGGCTAGAGTTTTTCTTGCAGTTATCTATAAAGAATCCATTGATCCTATAAAAGGAGTCTAGGTTCTGGTGTGTAGATTTAATGGTGTGCAGTATATGTTGGTCATGTTTGAAACTGTCATATATTATAACGCCTAGTAGTTTACTGTGAGTAAGTTTCAATGACAGTATTATTTATTGACTTTATGGTAAGAATTGCTTTTGATTTTGGCAACTTTTTGAGGTAAAAAGCATTATCCTAGTTTTCTTGGAATATTTTGATTTCATGAATGTCTTAAAATATCTTCTATTAATTTCTTGAAACTATTATTATTATTCTATTATTATTTCTTGAAATATCGTCTCAGGGCTTAGCCTCCCTCTCTCAGTTGGCATGAACGCTCTGAAGGACTTCCTCCCAAACCTGACCTGAAGGACTTCCTCCCAAACCTGACTTTTTAGTCAGCTCAGCTTGAGCTGACTTTCACTTTGGAAGCTGGTGAGATGTTATATCCTCTGCAGGATACAGCCCATATAGCTAAGGCTTCTGCATCAATAATCATTCAAACATCTACTGTTGTGATACGTCGACTTTCCTTTATTCACTTTTATCCCTATGTTAAAGAGGCACATATTTAATGTTTTGACATATAATAATTTAAGTAACATTTGATTATTTGGATTCTTAAAAATGTAACTATTTTTGACCTTATACTGCTATTCACACAGATTTTTGGGGACCACAGTTGTTCATAGGTTCATAGTTTCATAGGTAGGTACTAGGCTATCGGCCCTGCGGCTTGTACAAGCCCAGCCAAAAAGTTACCCTGGCTTTTGCCACCCAAGAAAATTATTTTCCTGTGCCACTGTCGAGCAGAGCCACAGAGGTGATCCCTGGGGTGAATTTCCTATTTCCCATCCAATCATCAAGATTTTTCTTGAAGAGTGTTAATGAGGAGCTTTGTTTGATATAGATAGGTAGTTTATTCCAGAGTGTGGGAAGTCTCTGGGACAGGAATCTATCCCTCTGGCATGTTCTGTTTATTGTGGTGACAAGGTTTAGGTCCCTAGAGCATGTAGCTCGGAGGGATTGGGATTTCTTTAAGTGGAGCATGTCCAACAGCTCTGGGTTTGATATAGCTTTGTATGTTAGGCAGAGATCACTTCTGAGTAGGCGATATGCGACGGAGTAAAGCTGGAGTTTTTTGAGACGGTCTGCGTAGTGCATCTGTTTGAGGCTGGTAATCCTCTTTGTGAGGTATTTCTGTGGCCTTTCCAGTTGTTGTAGATGTCTTGTGAGGTACATACCAAAAGGGACATTGTACTCTATAATGGGTCTAATGAGTGATGAGTAGAGGGGAACAATGACCTCTTTTTTTCTGGATGAAAAACCTTTTGTGATGAGGTGTGCCACATTGTCATTTAGCAATCCTTCCATTTTATTTTAGAAGAAATGAGGGTCTGTGGGGGGATTCCATCTGTGCAACACTACTCTTTTATTTTTTCAGAGATCAGCACCCATTCCATAGTGGCTACCATTCTGAAGTCTTCACTCTGTTGCTGCAACCCTTTTTCAGGCTTTTGTTTTATTACTGTATTATTTTTTTTCAGGCTTAACATACCTTCAAGAGTTTGATGCTGACTTCACAGTTCTGGACCCTTATCAAACTGTTCTAAGTGCTGACAATGTAGCAAATGCATATACATTTTTTTCTGATTATATGTTTACCTTTTTTATTACATTCAGGTTTATATTTCATATATGATAAATACTAATTATGGTAACAGTCATAACTAACAGTTTTATTCTCATTCATTGATTCATTTAGCTGTTGAATCCTGATTCCAGTGATCTTTATAGACAAGCTGTTTCTTTTATTTTATCAATTTGACTGTACTGACAAATTCATAGCCTAATAACCACGAGGGCCTTTTTAAACCTAGCCATAATTCCCAAATCTCTAAGACGTTCTGGTACCTTAAATAAGTGTAAGCAGGGGCTTGCCTTGGAAGATGAAACATGTACAAGCAGGGGCCTGAATGTTGAACCATTTACAGGCTGCCTGTGTCTATTAGAGACATAGGAGCCAAACCAGGAATTAATTTCCTGTTCTACAAAACAGTTGTCCAAGTTAAACTTGAATTGTGTTGGGGAGGAACTCTGCTTCACATGGATGGGGAGCCTGTTCCAGAGAAGGGTAGTCTACTAGATACACACCTGTCTCTCCAGCAGGTCAAATTTATATCACAAGCAAGGTTTAAGTTTTTAGAATTGGTAATTTTGGTGCTGTTTGTTTAGTGAATATGCAGGAAGTCCATCAGGGTGGGGTCTTAAAGTGCCTTGTAAGCCAGGCATAGATCACCCCTCAAATCCTGTAGGAGACAGAATACAGGGATAGGGCTATGAGTTGGTTTGCATAGACAACATTATTTACTCCCTGTATTCTTTTAGTGAGGGACCTCTATGTACATTCCAATTGCTGGATGCGCCTAGTTAAGTACTTACAAAAGGGGGCACTGTACTCAGTGATAGGTCTGATGAATGCTGAATACAGTGAAACAATAACCACTAGATGACATACCTTTGTTCATAATTTGCAAACCATAGAATGATTTCCTCACTACTGCAGACACTGATAGTCAAAGGCTAGATTACCATCTATGTGTGCCCCCAAGTCCCTGACTATTGGGTCGAATATTATGGGTGTGGTGTCAGTATGAAAGTTACCAGGGGTGGATGACTTCACAGAAGATACTATTAGCATTTCTTGACATTTAGTTTTAGTCCATGGGTCTGGCACAAGTTATTTGTCTGTGTCAACCCTTTTTGCAGAAAATTTGTGTTGGTGGGGGATTCTACGATGGCTCGTAACTTGCAATCATCTGCAAATGTGGTCATCCAAAGGCTCCTGACATTGCCCTTGACTTCAGAGAAGTAAATGCCAAAAAGGAGCAGTCTCAGCATCAATCCCTGAGGGAGTGCAGTTGTTAATGGCCTCTTTGTAGAGGTGGACTCCTCAATTCTAACTTCCTGAGTCCTGTCTGAGAGCCAGCAGGGTATCCACTGAAAGACATAATGATTTATAACTAACCTCTTGAGTTTGTCAACAATGCCCATGTGTGGTATTATGTTAAATATCTTGGCCTGGTCAAGGTAGGCAGTGTGAACCTCTTTCCCCTCATCCATTGTTTTGGTGACCTTCTCAAGGAAGTCTACCAGGTTGGATAGGAATGACCTGCCCATATGAAACCAAACTGGATTGGGTCCACTGTCTGGAGATTTCTTATGTCATTATTGATCATTTCCATGATAATTCTTTCCACGGCATTGCATATGAGACTAGTGGAACTTATAGGTCTGTACTTTCCAAGGTCTATAGATGGCTCACCTTTGTGTAGAGGGGTGACTGTTGCAGTTTTCAATTTTTGCATCCATGAATTAAATGTGTAGCCATTTGCTGTTAAGCACTGCATTTGTTCTGATTTTAAAAAGGGTATACACTATTTAATTTCATGCTGAGTATTATGGTCTTTGCTCTTTGATGTACTACACATGAGTTGACAGTCATACTGCAATATCATATGTTGCATTTATTTTTGGTTCTATAAATAATATTTTATAGTACATTATTCTGTTATTTCTTGTTTAGTTTTCAGTATTTCTGCTACTCTTTTGAAGTTTGAATTTTGTTTTACCTTAAGTTGATTGACTGCTTTTTTTTCTTCAATGCAACTGCTTGTGTATTTTAATTTTAACATTTCCTCTGTAGATTGATCTACTGCTTAAATTGCTCACTGTTTACTCTTGCAATCCCACCATTTATTCATTTCATTTTGCTTTTTTATAGCTTATGTAACTCAGGCTACTAATCTATTCTGCATGTGACCTTTCTTATTGGTCTTTTGAATGTTATATAATGACATTTTAAAAAATCACCTATTTATTTATTGATCTTTTGTTTATGGATATCTTCACCACTGTCCTGTTGTTTTATTATTGCAGCTTACCTGCAATACAGTTGTCAAATTGCTAGCAGCATTTCCTTAACTGTTTTCGATACTATGACAGGAATCTCTTGCTGGTGTGTCATCCCTTGTACTGACTTGACTCTTAAATGTGTGCTTAACTCCTGGAGGAAGTTTTGAATTTGGAAAAAATACAGTGCCAAAGATTGCTTGGATTTGCAACAGTTGGCCACAGTAGAATAAGGGGAGCATAAAGTGATCTGTATGTGTGGTGTATAGAATCATCATCATCATCATGGGGTGAAGCATTCTACTTTTCAGCTTCTAGCTGTGCAATAAGACATTCAAGGAATCCAGACCATCATGAGGGACAGTTAGAAGGATCTACCCCTCAAAAATCCCAAAGGGGGTCTTAACATGCATAAAGGTAGAGATGATCTTTGACTTGCTGCAGATTTGTAACCTGATGTTTTTACAGAGATTTTGTAAAATGATAATTTCATATCATCTGTGGCAACTGTAATGCCCCATGGTCCTTCACTATTCTATATCTTCGGTCTTGTAAGGTTGGAGAAAGAGGTTGTCTGTTTCATTGCTGCTCATTACAGGAGAGCAAGGCTTTAGGTAGAATCACCAGTTCCTTGAAATTCATCATGGGTACAGGAGCCAGTTGTGGGTAATCTCTGCACCACTACTGTCCACCTGTTAGCAGGAGGAATTTCCATTTGGAGTCATGAACGTCCTCATTAGCAAGGTGCTGAGTCAATAAAATCCATTAGTGCTGAGTGACCTCCATATCTGGGTTAATGAGAAGTGCATGGATTTTGTCAGAGCACATTTTTTGCATAAACAAATGAATTGAGTTTACTCATTTTGTCTATAACCTATGAAAGGGGGGATACTAGAGTCTTGGTCTTCAGCTTTATATCTCTATCCATGATGTGGTGACATTGACTGTCTCTTGCATAAATCACTGCTGGGTTCACTTAGTAGTTGAACTCTGTCACCCTGATATTGAGCTGGTTCCAGGAGTGTTGGACTGATTACCAAATATTTCCCTTGTTCTGTTTTTCATCACCTCTTAGAAGCATGTAGTATAGGTGTTTCAAAAGGATATCTTGAGGTCTAGAACTTCGACCCGATGTATTCACTGAACCTTCTTTCCTCGTGTCTTATAATTCTGGTCAGTTTGTTGCATATGGCAGGTTAGGATTTTGAGTACTGAACAGTACGTATATATGTGTACATGGGGGGGGGGGGGGCAGAATGAAGACTTGAATGCAAGTGTTGCACCAGTCTGATGGAAGACAGACTTCAGATTGTTGGGCATTCTTCTATCTTCCATTTGGAAATCTGTAATCTGAGGTTATTTAAATGTTTAGGAATTTAACTCCTTACACAAAAGATGTCTAATTAAAATAAACTGATACATTTTGAGAAGATGAATGCTTATAGAGTTTAAATGAGTCAGCAAAGGCTGACACATTTAAACTCTGGTGCATGTTTGTAAAATCATTGCTGAGACTGCAAGTAATGAAAAAAGCACACTGCTAAATGAGGCAGGATTATTTGTGTTATTTTTCAGTGTGCAAAGAACCCTGTGGATATAGTATGCATATATAGTGAAAACCAGGACTGTCTCCTACAGATCTCTTACAGAATTTCTTTGAAACACCAGATATGATATCTTCATAGGTTCATAGATAAGTACTAGGCTAACTGCCCATGTGGGCTATTTTAAGCCTAGACAGTTTCCCTTTTTATACTCAAATTAACCTATCTCATTTGATTGTATATTGGCTTTACCCATCCCATGGTCAATAATTATATATTACCCCTAATAAGAATAACTGGGATCATACCACAGATAATTTGAGGGGACCTATGCACTGGATAAATTATTTAGGAATTGTCTGTGTACATTAGTAAGTAGCACAGGTGGCAGTCATGGGATAAATGTTCTGTTTCCCATCCATAGATCTAAGTTGCACTTGAATGTGGACAGACATGAACTTTGTTTTATGTGGATGAAGAGTCTGTTCCACGGTAGCCATAACCTTTGCAAAACCATTCTGTTGATGTTTCAGAAGAGGGTTAGATCCGTAGGTCAAGAATTTCTGATGATATTTGACTTACTGATGTGCAGTAAATCCATCAGTACTGGGTCAGAAGATGCTTTACATGCCAGACATAGGTCATATCTCAGCAGTTTCTAGGATATTGAGTACAGTGAGAGGGTGAGTCGGTCCATGTAGGACATGTTGTTTAGAGCTCATATCCTTTTA
>NC_056739.1:536678938-536683938 GCF_019279795.1 Protopterus annectens
AGTGATAAGGGCTCTAACATTCTGGGCATTACTCTTCTGACTTTTGGTCAAAATTATTTTCCTTGCTATTTATGGTTCTACCATGTGAGTTTGCTTCTGGGTTTGCCCTGCACTTATTCCTTCAGGGTACAGCTGCATCTTTGCAGCTGTTTACATGCAAGTATAATGTGGTAGTGTACATTTCTGTATATTCAATGGAGTTAACTGGTTTTGGTTGGTATCCGAAGCTTACCAGTGTATCACTTAGGAATAGTTGTTTGTCTTAAAGACATTTCTAAAGGTACCTTTGGTGAAAAGGATCTCTGGTTTCACTTTTATTTAGTAGAACATTGCTTCATGGGCAGACTTATGTGATGAAGATATGCAAGGAATGATGCAAGATGTTCCCAAAATAAGTAAGAATAAGATCCAAGATGTTATTTCCCCTAGTAGTTACTCTGTCTAATTGTTCCAGGGCATTTGTATTGACAAAGTCCTGGAATCTCTGTGCTTGTGCATTAGAAGTGGTGTATGTTTCCAAGTCAATAACTGGATAGTTTAGCTCATTTAGAAAAATGGTGCTGGGTTTAATATTGAGTGATTCTAGTTCCTGTAGGTAGGTGTTATGGCTTTCTTTTCTCATAGAGGGAGTTTTATGTCTAACTAAAATATGGTACAGAGCCTTTCTGGTGGTTATTTGGACATGAAACTAGTGCATCATGCTGCTTTACCAGCCTTGATGTGAGCCTCTTTTGTATGTAGATTAAAACACCTACACATTTTCCCCTCCTGCGCAGTAACTGGTCTAAACATGTGAAAGGTGTTATAGCCCTGCACAGCAGGAGTGCTCTCCTCTATTTTAAACCATGTCACAGTCCCTACACAGAAGTCAATGTTCTCCAGGGCAAGAAGGGCTTGTAGGGAGTGGAGCTTCTTGTTTAGGCTTCTAGCATTGATCAGTAACACTTTCATATTTTCCTTTATTGTGTTATGTTGGTAGGTTTATCAGGTTGGCATTGCCTAAAAAAGGCACTGTGGAAGTGAATAATGTCGTTGCTAATAATCAAAACCCTAGAGTTGGCAGATAAAGGCCACCCCTGTCGAAGCAGCATGGTCTGTCAAGCATATCCTCCCAGGCTGACAAATATTGGACCCTCTTTGAATGACACCAAAAATTAAGCCAATTATTGAAGTCAATTATTTTTTGCTCATATCACAGCACCATCCTTGGAGGTGGAACACCGCTCAGTGCTAGCCTCATACTTGCCTTGGACACAAAGTCTGAGAGCTCCATCATGTCTCTCTTCATATATTCCAGGGAGGTACACTTAAAGTCAGTGACACCAGCATGAACTATGACAGAATCATACTAATATTTGTTGTTTAAGGACTTGAGTGCATGCATGACGTGATGGATCCTGGCACCAGACAAACAAGTAACTGTCACTCTTTCCTTGCTGATCCTGGTAAGAGACATATCTCTATGTGCAAAAATAAACCATAACAAGAATGTTTGGTTGGGTCAACACCTGCCTTATGGGATCAGCATCTGTAACTCTGGGTCTCCTTGTGCTTTTTGAGGAAGTAGGCTTAATATGCTGAGTGTGTTTTGTACCCCCTTCTGTTTTGGAAGTCTTTGAGGTCTAGGCAAGTTAATCTTTAGAACACCAGCATACGATGGATTATGTGGATTGTGATAACCTTGGGGAGGTTTGATGTGTGGTATACTGCTGAAGATTGTGGTGTCTGAGTTTACTGTGTGTGAGATTCTTTTCTCAAAAGATATTATATATGTACATCTTTCACATACAATATTATGTTGTTTGTGTAATAAATGGTCATCTAACAGCAGGAGGCAATTATTACACTGTCACAAGATACCTATTTCACTCAGGCTGGTGCACAATACTGACAGGAATGACTCTAGGGGCAGGGGTAACTATAACTGCTTAAAATTTAGTTCATACCCTCATGCCCTAATCTAATAGTAGGCAATTTGAATATAATAAAGTTTTATATTATAGACTAAACACGCACCAAAGGAGAACTATTTTTCATGTCACAATGAATGGCTGCATTTCAAACACCTTTGGGGTGTTTGACAGTGGTGTAAAACTTTTACTGAGCTGAATCTTTTGAGATGTTTCCTAACTCCAGTGCAGTGGGACGTATTCAAATTAGATCTACAGAGTCACTGTAAATAAGTCAAAGCTTCCTGCTTCCAAAAGGTAGACCAAATCCTCTATGGAGCTGACTAAGCCATCCAAACAGTATATAAAAGATGTGAGGAACATATTTTAAAGACCAAGATGTGCACCATCATTATAAAAACATATATTTTAAGCTACATGAGACTAAGAAATAGAAAATGCATTTATATTTAGAAAGACCAGCCACTACATTATGCACACAAAGCCATAAATTGTAGAAACTTCTGGCTTTTGTATCATAACTGAGGATAAAAGGAGACTGCCATCACAGCATTATGTCCACCTCCACTAACAAACTTCTGAATAAAGCTAAGGACATTTTAAGGAACTGAGTGGTTTCTCTTAAAATTATAGAAGGATAACCATACAATACATAATAAGTGGTTGGGTTGGTTAACATATTATTAGATACAAGTTGCCCACTCCAGTTTGAAAAAGACTTGGCCATAGGCTTATAAAAAACTTTCTCAAGGAATGCCCCCTCTTTTATGCTGAACTTTCAAGAGATTTTTTTGAAAAATATCAAGGATGTTACCATCAACATGGGTACCCTTCTGGTCTTCATAGGTGTAGAAGCAGTCCTGTGCTCCTGCCTGAATATTGCATAGAGGCGGGTAAGAAATCCCTTACATCACAAACCACATCACCTCCAGAGGAAATATTTCTAGATTGTACCCTAATGGACCTCTTTCTTTCAAATAACTATTTTGTCTTTAACAAAAAGTATTGCAAACAAATTGAAATCATAGCCATGGGGGCACCAATGACACCAAGCTTGATCAATATAGGCTGGGCCATATGGGAACAATACTATGTCTGAATACAAAAGTACACGCAGGTACAGCCAAGTGCAAAGGCAAAATGATGAAGCCAAACAACAGCAGCCAGCACTTCAAATCACCAAAACCATTTATTTAATATTACTTCATTAAGGAACAGACTGGTTTGGGCAACTCTGTGCCTTCATCAGTGTATGAAGTAATATTAAATAAATGTTTTTGCTGATTTGAAGTGCTGGCTGCTGTTTTTTGAAAAGTACTATGTCTACAATGTAGAGTTCTGTAGTAAAATGGATTTCTGCACCCAATACATTGATACATTTCCTTCACTTCGAATGACTCATCAGAAAACCTCAACAAGTTCCTATTCCACATGAACCTCTCTCTGACTTCCTAAGGTTCACTTGCCCCAAGAGCTAAGAAAGGACAATATTCCTGGACTTAATTCATAGAAAGGAAGACTATATGGTCTTTGGTCATAACTTGTTCAGGAAACCTATCAAGCTTGCCTGCTCCTGTATGCTACCAGAATGCATTCCTCCACCACTAAGGGGAATGTAATTATATCTCAGGACATGAGGGTGGCCAGACTTACAGGTAAGGTGGAGAAATGCAGTAGCAACCTTAGCACTTTATAAAAGGCTTTCACTCTGAGTGGTTATGACCCCAAGACTGTTTCACAGATTGTAGGCCCAATTAGTGAAATTAAAAGGAAAAATTATGAGACACTACATGAACTGCAAAGACATGAACTAAGCAGACTGAGAATCACTTACTCAGATCAAGGGATTGTAACATTCAACATAATTCTTATCCTGATATTCTTGAAGGATGAAGGGAAGATTAAACAAGTAGCATGGGACAACTGGAACTTCATTAAAGGAAGTAGATCCATCAGCAAAATTCTCAATTCTGAACCCTCAATTATCAACAAAAAATGCAGGAGCATAACAGACTATCCAGAAAGCACCACAAAAAAGGAAGATAGACAGACTAATAAGATCTTCTAATGTGGCCCTTCTGGTTGTAAGAATTTCTTTATAATGCCCTGGCTACAACAAAAAGATTTTCAGTAGTAGTTGTAGACATAAATGTAATGGTGAAGTGGTAGTCTACATTGCCCACTGATCCATTTTCAAAGCCTTTCATTTGAGAAAGCAAAAATTTGATCAAAAGGAGTGCTATCTAATATATCTTTAGGAAGAGAGATCCTTACCACCACCACCCCCCCCCCAGTAAGACACTGCATAGAGCATCCAAGCCACTCTATTTTTACATTTCATGTCATTAAACAACAAATTAACAAAAACAATTAACAAAAGAAAGACTAACATTATAGATGTGACTTCTGAGCAAAATAAAAAAGCATTAGTAACAAAAGAAAGACTAACATTATAGATGTGACTTCTGAGCAAAATAAAAAAAACATTGGCAACAAAAGAAAGACTAACATTATAGATGTGACTTCTGAGCAAAATTAAAAAAAAACATTGACAACAAAAGAAAGACTAACATCATAGATGTGACTTCTGAGGAAAATAAAAAAAAACATTGGTAACAAAAGAAAGACTAACATTATAGATGTAACTTCTGAGCAACTGATAGTTTATTTTTGAATTGTACATACCTTGATTGGCTCATCTTGCTCTGTTCTCCCTATGGGCTCACTCTGCTCCTCTACCCTGCCCCCAATTCCCACCCACCCCTACATACTCTGAATTTATAGATAACCTCTTTTACTAAGACTGTCCCTTCATCCATCAGCACCATCTACACATATCCTTCAATTTCCCACCACTCCAGCCCACCTACCAGTTCAATATCTACACCCATATCTCCTACTCACACAACTCACACCCTCACCAAATATAAATACCTCCTCTAACTGCACAGCCTCACTCTCACTAAGTCTCATTACCCCCAGTCTCATCTCCACTATACCCTCCTGAGAATAACCTCCCTATTCACCTGGCTCTCTATAGCCACCATCAGCACCTCTTATCTCTTCACAATCACTCACTCTATCCACCCC
>NC_056739.1:537688938-537711438 GCF_019279795.1 Protopterus annectens
CCAAAACTATGAACTCTGCAGGCAACTGCCTTTTTTCTAACTCAGTAGGTAAAGTATGGAATAATCTTCCATCTGATCTGTCCTCTTTGCATACTCTTCCACTCTTTAAAAAACAACTTTTAATACATCTTAACAAATTCTGGCTTTGCTCTTGTACCAACCCAGACTAGCCTGTTGGCATCCTTAACTCTATCATAAACTTTTCTCATCCACTTGGATTTTATCTTCTTCCTCAACTGATATATTACCCCTATTTATTGTAAATATTACATATCTCTTTTTAGCAAAAAAAAAAAAAAAAAACCTTGTGTATTATCTACCATGGTTCAATACTACCTTTTATATACTTTATGATCTCATACCTTATTATATTGTTTTGCTAGGATTGTTCTGAATTAATTAAAATCTATAATATTTGTATGTTCATTTTTCCTTTGTATAATCACACTTGTACTATGTCTTCTTATGTATTTCCAATATTGTATCTAACCTCAGGAGCTTTTCTCCCCGGGCCTCCACTGAAAATGGACATTAATCCAGCTGGACTAGCCCGGTCAACAAATGTAAAATAAATAAAAATAAATAAAAATAAAATATGAAGATAGTTTTAAAAGCATTTAGATGGATGTCATTAATTTTATAGTCTTTTATATAATTGAATACAAACAACAGAACCCTAGAAATTATTGGACAAAAGGCCTTATAAAATCCTGCCATGAAGCCATCCGATCCAGGGGCTTTATTCAGTTTTAGATTATTAATAACATTATTTCTTGTTTGGTAATAGGCATTGTAAGAGAATCTTGTAATGAAATAATTTGCTCAACAGTTGTTCTTTCTCTTGTTTTGAAACCCTGAGAGACTGTACACTTTATATTAATAAATACACATCTTCTACGATACAGATTAGGAATGGAAGAAGACAGGGATGCCAGCTAATCTCCATTTCTTTTTAACTTGTACATTGAACCTCTCTTTCTATTGATTAATCAGAAAACCTTTCATCATATTCCTATACTATGTAATACTAAGGTGACATTATCAGCTTTCACAGATGATTTAAACCTATACTTAAAACTGCCAGGATCTGACTTACCAAAAAACTTTAAGGCAATAGATACTTATTCAAAAGTTTTGAACTACAAATTAAACCTGGAGACATCTTCACTTTTTCTGATTAATCTGCCACAGCCTTTCTTCATAAATACTGTTACATGTGAAGTTCAGTTAAGATTCCATAAAATATGTAGGAGTGATGTCCCATAATGATCCTAATTTGTTCTGCAAAATAATATCACTAAACTTTGGACAGGCATACAATATGACTGTATCAAATGCAACAAACTTCATCTTCCCTTCCTCTCTAAAGTGGCTATGAATATCCTGCCAAGATTGCTTTACTTGTTCAACACTTCCTGCATCTCAGTACATAACCGCTTCTTTAAGAGAGTTCATTCCTTTACTGCCAAGTTCATATGGACTCCTAAATCAATAAGGATTGCTTAACAGAAACTAATTTGTCTCAAAGATAGAGGTGGCCTAAATCTCCCGAATTTTAAATTATACTATGATATTATAAATAGAGCTAGAATTGTAGAAGTAGCAGAATTTAGCCCAAACAATAGCTCCTGGTTGCCATTATGGATTGAGTTAATTCATAATTACATTAAATCTCTTAAGTTTAACCCTAAGGCTCTCCCTTTCCTTAGTAAATCAAGCTTGAAATACTTTAAAATTAATGCTTTTTAAAAAAAACAGCATCATTTTGATTCAAAATCTGTTTGCGTCATTGAATCTAACCAATGCTTTTCATTCCCTTCAACTGCTCCACCTTAACCCTAAACTTAAACTGAATAACTCTATGCATGACTTGCAGATTTCTGCTATTAAAAGAGAAATGCATTATCAACTTTCTTCTTTTTATTAACAGTCTCATTACAGACTAAAGAATAACTTTAAACCTCTCCATGAATTATACCATTATTTTAACTCATTACATCTGAGTGACACCTCCAGGTACATCTCCAGTCACCTCCTCCTGACGCCTCTAGGCATCAAATATTGTTTGTTAATATTTGCATCAATAATTCCAAAACCATGCTATGTACAAGGCTTTAAAAGATTTCTTCTTAAAGCTTACATAACAGCAGATTCAACTGCATTAATATTTGACATCAGTCTAGTTCAGATAAAGAGATATTAACAGTTGTTTTTATTATATGAATTTATGTAGATATAATTCTCACATTTTTCTAAATATGTCAACAACCAAATAACACAGACACAGCTCGTTAGCCTCATATAAAAGCTCTCAGCTATATAAATAAAATACAGCTGACAGCATGTGTTTAACTCGAGTGGTTGCTGAGATATTGTAACTTCTTTACAAAATATTGCAAATATAATACTGTATTTACTGTGAGTTGATAAAATTCAGTTTAAGACCTAGAACCTAAAGAATGCTACCACTTTAAAAATAGTTTGTGCAGAAGAGTTTGTCATTTATACTCCTTTCATAACCCCTATGATTCCAGAGATATGAACATTTGCTTGAAATGTGAAGCCATAATTTGATTCTGTCGAAAGGCTTAGGCTCCGCCTGTTGGAAGTTACAGGGCAAACTTCCTGAGCTCCATTGTAGTGAATGAGTTAAGACAGGTCAGAGAACTATGTTCTGTTGTTTTTCCGTCACTCAGTATAGATGTTAATGATAAGAATACCTCCAAAACCCTATGGTCACTATTGCTAAGAAGGAAAAAAAGGAGCTCAGGTACTTACAAACTAATTGCTTTGATCAGATACCAACATTATGTTATTTTTTTCAAAATACTGGATGGAAATGAATCCTGAATTATCTATGAAGCAAATAACTCAGCCTTTCTCAGTAACATCTAACTTATCGCCTTTTAAGAAACTTAGTTGTATACAACTTATGATCACTAATAATGCTTATCACACCCCTTACATTCTTAATAAATTTAATACCTCTACTTCCCCCTTCTGCCCCTATTGTGATCAACAAAAAGCCAACCATTTGCATATTTTATGGAGTTGTGTGTTTATAAACTTTGGTACTCCTTAAGAATTAGATTACAAAAAATTGGCTATGAAAAATCAACCCTTTCTTGGGAATTTTCATTACTATATATCCCTCCTCCTGGACTGACAGTTATAAACCCAAATCCTAATAACTCTTTTTTCTTTAATCAAACTTCACATTACCTAGAATTGGAAGAATAGATCTCTACTTACTTGGAAAGGGTTCAAGAAAATGGCAACTAAATACCTAACAGACCATAAGTTTCTCAAGGGCAAGCAAAAGGCACACTCTAATTTTATGGAGTTCTGGTCCATACTGTTTAATCATATTTTGATATAGGTCTATAACACCTGTGGTTTTGGCTTATCTTATATTTTGTTTTGAGGGAGGTATTAGATTCTGTCCTAATAAATTATTGACTCACATCTATTAAAAATACTTGTTGAATATAGGAGCCTCTAACAAGTTATTCTTCAGTGGACATACCAGTTTATTTTAAAATTTAGAAATTGAATCATTTATAAGATTTTGGCACTTGCACTTATGTATATAGCTATTTATTTAATACTCATGCTTGATTTTGTATGCTGATTTGAAATTACTTATTTGTTGAATTCTTCTGTTAATGTGTATGTTATTTATTTCAGTGGTGTTTATTAAATACAAAATGTGTTTAATAAAGATTTTTGAAACAAAAAAGAAAATTGCACGCACTAAATTTCACTTAAAAGAAGTTGAAAAGAAAAAAAAAAATATATATGGCATTTTCAGTTTTGCAATAGATTATGATACATAGTAAAGAGACAAGAGTATAAAACATTTTTAGGTGTATATGATTTTGCTGTTTGAAGGCAATAGATGTAGATGTTAAAAAAGATTGAGTTGTTGACAGGTCAGAGAAAAATCATTTGGTTGAAAGTCATAAGAAAAAATATTGTATGAGAAGTTTAGAGAAGATGGTGTTTTATCTCTGAAGATGAAAGAAGAGAAGAGAAGAGAAAAAGGATGTGACATTAATGAGCATGTATGGAGGTAGTGGTAAACCAGTGTGTGATAGTATAGTAGATTAAGTTGCATAGTAGGTTAAGTAAACTGTCAGGTGTATAAAAAACAAAGTAGTTAACTAGTCTCCCAGACATACTCCAACAGTATTCCCAAAATGATTGAGGGAAGCAATGGAACAATAAAATTCTGTTATTAAGCAATAAAAACACTGATAAATAACAGATAAGCACTTTCATTCAATAAAGTATTAAACTTCATCAGACACCATATTTTTTACATCACTTCCTTATATACTCAAATAGTTCAAATTCATTGGATGTAAAAAATGCAAATCAGTTAATAAACCCACCACCATAGCCTGCCTAAAAGGTACCACATACACAATAAAACCAAAAGAATTATGTATGTGTATGTGTGTATGTTTCTAATAGAAAAAGCTTAATAAAATAAAATGCTAAATAAGCTTTGCTAAAAACGTGTGCATAAAATGTAATGAGTATAAAGTGCTAAAGTTTTTTTTCTTTCCAGTGTTTTAACCTTAGCACTGGCGTGATGGAGCTACGCTCATTTATGCCCAGCCAACTGTTAGACTGTAAACAGATTTGCCATCTAAATTCTTTAGATTCTAAAAGTAGCCCCCATGTTTTTATGTCATTAATTTCAACCTGATCAATGACTAAAAAACTAAACCGATGCTCTAAATTGTCACAAACATGTGTAGCTAAGGCATTATTTAAGTTATGTTTTCTTATAGCATAGTCATGTTCATAAATCCGTTGACTAAATTTCCTCTCTGTTTTACCTATGTAAAAGGCTAGCCACGAGTCACATGATAGTAAATAAATCACTGCTTTTGAATTGCAGTTATATTTTTCCTTTATATGGTATGTAAAATTTCATACCGAAAAATTGTTTGTTACTTGTATTTTATGACACCATGCACATGCTTACACTTAAACATACCATGTATACTATGACTATTCATAAACTGTTTCTCCTTAAATATTTTTTAAAATTAATTTCCTTTCTATAGGTAATAACAGCTCTTTCACTTATTTGTTTTCTAATATTAGAGTCATCTGTTAATATAGGCCAGTTCTTTTCAAATATGGACTTTAACTTTCTAAAGTCTTCACTAAATGTAATGGTTAAAGATCTTGAAAAATCAAAGACTTGTTCGGTATCATACTTTTGCATGTTTGTAGTAATACCAGGCTGTACTGTAGAATAAACAACTTCTTCTACTATTTTATCTGTAGAGTGACATTCATCTCCCAGAATGGGCTGAAAATGTCCATTCATTCATTTCCGTGTAACTTCCTGAATCAAGTCATCAATTAATTCTACAGGGTATGCTCTTTTAAGAAACATCGAGCATAAGGTATTGCACTCCTGAATAAAATCTTCATGTCTGGTGATGATTCGAGCTGCCCTAACTAACTGTCCCTTCACTACAGACCTGTTTTGATGCTGGGGATGTGAACTACTGTAGTGAAGATAACAGAATAAGTCTCTTTCCTGTGAATTGTGGTGACAGATCTCCCTTTTACTTCATCCTTAAATAAGTAAACACCCAAATAATTAATAAAATTGAAGTTCACATTCGAAGTGAATTTAAAGAATGTAGTGGTGTTATTTATGTATTCCAAGAATTTCTCGAGTGTAGTCAATGAGCCCTTCCATATAAGGCAAATGTCATCCTGGAATCTGTGGTATGTCCTAATGTGGTTATTGTAGGAAGATTAAAAAACAAAATGTTTTTCCCAATATGCCATGACTACATTGGCATATGCCCCACCACAAGGTGAACCCATGGTGATACCCTTTTTCTGTAAATAGTACTTGTTACTAAATGTTATATAGTTATTACTAAGTACCAGCTCTAATAGCTCCAATATTAGGGTAATAGTATCATGGGGGGGTCCTATTAATAAAAATCATACCCACTCCAGTTCAATATCCTGCGGTATAACTGTGTAAAGGTCACAGACATCTATGGTCACCAGTATATCTGTTTGGTTGTATTGTATTTTGTTTAAGGAAGCCAAAAAGGCCCATGAATCCATGAATCCTATTTTGGGAATACTGTTGGAGTGTGTCTGGGGAGACTAGTTAACTACTTTGTTTTTTTATTCAGTTTTTGTGTTTGTTTTCACTTTTGGTGGTTTATGGCTTCTGAAAGTGCACTAGATTTCCTCCAGCTCTCCATTCCCAATGGACAAGATGGTTTTGAGAAGACCATTGTTAATTTAACAGCTTTAATAATGCAACTTAACCAACGGATGGATTATCGATATGAATGGATTGGTTTGGCTGGAGAAATTCCTCCCACAGTGAATCATCCACAGGGGGGAGCCAGAGGATCAGCATTTGATTTTAACTCTACATGATGTTGTCTTGCTGCTGCCTCACAACTCAACTTGCAGGAACCTTCTGGGCCTGCAGCTGGAAATGCACAGCTGGGCTTACTAGGGAAGTCATCTGATCAAGGAATTGTTAATAATGGTGTTCATAGACAAGAAAGTCCATTACTTAAAGATTGGTTGGGTGCTGGTTTTCCCTTTATTCCAGGACAGGAAAAAACTGGCTCCACCTTGGAGGGTAAGCTAAACGATTTTGACAATAAGTTGTTGAAATATAAAAAACTGCACCTTGAAAATGCATACCTGAAGGAGCGTATTCAGTGTAATATTGTTCCCAAGGGTTTATACATCTGAAAATACCCTACTGGCTTGTCTAATAATTCAGATTCACATGTTCACCTATTAAAAATGTTCGACAGGTTTGGTATTGAATTGCTCAAATTGCTTATTAAATATAATGATAAAGAGTTAGAAATCCTCAGTAAAGACTTGACTGTTTTGGATAAAAACATAAGGGAAGATGCTTCATATGAACAATTCAAGTACAAGCATCTGAGAATTTATAACAGCACAGAGCAATACATAGAAAAATTAAAAGCTGGAAAAAACAAGAAAATTAACAGGGAAATTAAAAGCTGGAAAAAACAAGAAAATTAACAGGGACTTAAATGAGTATGCAAATGGCTTAGCATACCCAAAACCACCCAGCTTTCAGAACAAACACAGACATTATGATAATAGGAAAAGCTTTCCAATGAATAATTATGACAGCAACCAGGATTTAGGGAATGTGGCTGACTTAGAAGAACATGAAGCAACCTCGGACTATAACAATGAATATCCAGGGCTAAGAAGGTCAGAGAGAATTAGAAATACGAATGACTCTAATAGCAGACAAAAGCAACAACTGGGGTTTCAAGGAGCAGGGTTTCAAGCAGCCAGACCAAGGAACAAAAACTGGAGGACATAAGTTTTTTACATCAGGTTGTTGACCACGATGGTATGATTTTAAATTACCATGAAAGCCAATTTGGTGGCTGTACCATCATTTTGAATGTGCAATATGATTTTAAAGTTTATAATTTCTCTCATGTGCATGTTGATACCGATGTTGCAAACTTGTTATCCAGGGTATGACATTTGTTCCAACCCACTCATTTAAGTTTACTGACATCATGATAGACTTAAAGTTATATTTGAGAAAACTGATCCTCTCCTTATTGTATCAAAATAATGTTGACAACACCTATGCTAAGAACACATATGGGATTAGTTTGACTTTTAACCCACCCTTCCATCCTAGACTAGTCATGTATGAAATTATGTGATCTAGATTTAATTAACATGCATAAATGTAAAAGCAAGCTCTTGGATAGTAATATGAATCTTAACAAAAATGAGTGGCAACTTGTAAAGAATTTTCAAAAAGAAAAAATAAGAATTATGAAGTCTGATAAGGGGGTGGGGTAGTCATTATGAGTCTGGACATGTACAATAACAAAATGAACCAACTGCTAGAGACCGACACATATGAGGAGACTACGCTTAATGAATTAAATGGAGCATATAGGAAGATCTATACTCAGTTAAGTGACATTTTCCTTGAAAGAAGGATAGATATACACTTATACAACTATCTCAGTATACTGACCCCTAGAATACCAGTGTTTTTTGGTATCCCCAAAATTCATAAAAGTTTACACCATCCCCCTATGCGACCTTTAGTGGATGGGAAAGATTCAATAACTTCAGCTTGTGCACAATATTTAGATTTGGAATTAAAGAAAATACTAAAAAAATAATTTCAGATTTGTAAGGATTCATGGACCTTTTTGGCTTCCTGAAACAAAATATAAAACAACCAAACATATACTGGTGATCATAGATGTCTGTGACCTTTAGACAGTTATACCACAAAATATTGGACTGGAGTGGGTCCATGAAATACTTATAGAACATGGGACCCCCCCATGTTACTATTACCCTAATATTGGAGATATTAGAGCTGGTACTTAGGAAATAACTATATAACATTTAATAACAAGTACTATTTACAGAAAAAGGTTATCGCCATGGGTTCACCTTGTGGCGGTGTATATGCCAATGTAGTCATGGCATATTGGGAAAAACATTTTGTTTTTCAGTCTTCCTACAATAACCACATTAGGACATACTATAGATTCCAGGATGATATTTGCCTTATATGGAAGGGCTCACTGGCTATACTCGAGCAGTTCCCGGAATACATAACAACACTTCATTCTTTAAATTCACTTTGAATGTGAACTTCAATTTTATTAATTATTTGGATGTTCACTCATTTAAGGATGAAGTGAAAGGGAGATATGTCACCACAATTCACAGGAAAGAGACTTATTCTGTTTCCTTCACTACAGTAATTCACATCCCCAGCATCAAAAAAGGTCTGTAGTGAAGGGACAGTTAGTTAGGGCAGCTTGAATAGTCACCAGACATGAAGATTTGATTCAGGAGTGTAATACCTTATGCTTGATGTTTCTTTAAAGAGCATACCCTGTAGAATTAATTGATGACTTTATTCAGGAACGTACAAGGAATAGAATGAATGGGCATTTTCAGCCCATTCTGGGAGATGAATGTCATTCTACAGATGCAATAGTAGAAGAAGTTGTTTATTCTATGGTAGAGCTTGCTATAACTGCAGACAGGCAAATGTATGGTACTGAACAAGTCTTTGATTTTTCAAGATCTTTAACCATTACATTTAGTGAAGACTTTAGAAAGTTAAGGTCCTTATTTGAAAAGAACTGGCCTATATTAACAGATGACTCTAATATTAGAAAACAAATAGGTGAAAGACCCGTTATTACCTATAGAAAGGGAATCAATTTTAAAGACATTATTTAAGGAGAAACAGTTTATGAATAATCATAGTATGCATAGTATGTTTAAGTGCGGGGCATGAGCATGGTGCCATAAAATACAAGTAACAATTTTATGGTATGAAATTTTACATACTATATAAAGGGAAAATATAACTCCAATTCAAAAGCAGTGATTTATTTAGCATCATGTGACTCATGCCCAGCCTTTTACATAGGTAAAACAGAGAGAAAATTTAGTCAACGGATTTATGAACATGACTATGCTATAAGAAAACATAACTTAAATAATGCCTTAGCTACACATGTTTGTGACAATTTAGAGCATCAGTTTAGTTTTTTCATCATTGATCAGGTTGATGTTAATGATAAAAAAACAAGGGCACTACTTTTAGAATCTAAGGAACTTAGATGGCAAATCTGTTTACAGGCTGACAGTTGGCCGGGCATAAATGAACATAGTTCTATACTCCAGTGCTAAGGTTAAAAGCATTGGACAGAAAAAAACTTTAGCATTTTACAGTCATTACATTTTATGCACAAGTTTTTAGCAATGCTTATTTAGTATTTTATTAAGCTTTTTCTATTAAAAACATACACACATACACATACATAATTCTTTGGGTTTTATTTTTATTTTTATTTTTTATTTATTTATTTCACATGTGATCACCGGGAAAGTCCGACTGGACACAGGTCCATTTTCAGCGAAGGCCCAGGGAGAAAAGCTCCAGTTAATACAATGCTACAATACATACATTTAAACATTTAGAAGGCATAATTAACATTTTGGTATAGAGCATAAACAATCAATAGCATCAAAATTAACCATTCAGCATTTCTTCACAGTCATTTAGATAAATACCATGTACTGAAGTATTGTTTGTTAAGAATAAGTATTCAGAGGTTATAGGTTTCTAGTAAGCATAGGTATTCTGAGGATAGAAACTTATAGGTGATCATTGGTGGAAACCGTGTAACTCTGCAATATAGTGGCTTAGCCTGGGGAGTCGCATGTGCATAGCCAGTTGTTAGTATAGTGGGTTTTGAGTAATTTCTTAAATAGTGGAGCAGAGCTTGTAGAAGTTAAATGGATTGGGAGTGAGTTCCATATTTTTGCTATAGTACAGCCAAAAAGAGCTTTACCTGCTACATTCTTGTGCTTGATGACCTTTATGAAATTTTGGTCTGTTGACCTTAAGGTTCGGGTGGTGGTCGTGTAGGGCTGTATTAGATCCTGTAGAGCTGGAGTTTTGTCAGAGAGGTAGTACAGTCTGTGAGCTATAGAGAGTTGAGTAGTAAGAAGTAGTTGGGCAGCTCAAGCCAGCTAAGGTGTTTGAGGGAAAGGCAGTGATGGCATCTACTAGAGGCACCTGCTGCAAACTTGGCAATCTTGTTATAGCAGGATTTCATTCTGTTTAGTTCGCCTTGGTGAACATTAGTCAGAATAGGGGAGGCATATAGTAGGGTGGATAATAGGTGTGTTCTAGCAATAGTGGCTTTGGTAAAGTTGGTCATGAATTGCTTATTCCGATACAGGAGACCAAGCTTTTTGTTCATATTTTTGATTGTTTGGGCTATGTGAATGTCAAACTTTAGGCTGTTATCAATTACTACTCCTAGGAGTTTTGTGTTAGTTGTTGGGGTGATAGAGGTGTTATCCTTGGAGTTTATGGTGAAATCATTGTTTAGTGCAGGAGGTCTACCAGGACTGAAGAGAAGTAGTTTTGTTTTTTTGGGATTGAGTATAAGTTTAATGCCAAAAAAACATGATTCAGCCAGAGTAAAGTTATGCTGTGTTATTGTTTGAAGCTTGCTTAAGGTCGGGGCAACACATATGATAGCAGTGTCATCTGCATATTGTACTATAGAGGCAGAGGGGGATGTGGCAGCTATCTGATTTTTAAATATGGAAAACAATAAAGGACCAAGTATGGAGCCTTGAGGGACTCCTATGGATAATGGTAGAAGGGAGGATAGCTGGTCCTGCCAAAGAACTGCTTGTTGGCGGCCTGATAAATAGCTGTTGAACCATGATGTTGTGAGGGAGATAATGTTAAGGGTAAATAGAGCTTTGAGAAGCAGGGTGTGGTTGACCATATCAAAGGCTTTAGATAAGTCTAAAAATACAGAGGAAACAAAAAGTTATTGTGTATGTGGTACCTTTTAGGCAGGCTATGGTGGTGGGTTTATTGACTGATTTGCATTTTTTTCATCCAATGAATTCGAACTATGTGAGTATATAAGGAAGTGATGTAAAGAATATGGTGTCTGATGAAGTATAATACTTTATTAAACAAAAGTGCTTACCAGTTATTTATCAGTGTTTTTATCGCTTAATAAAAGGATTTTATCGTTCCATTGCTTCCTTCAATCATATTGGGAATACTGTTAGAGTGTTTCTGGGAGACTAGTTCACTACCTTGTTTTTTTATTCAGTTTTTTATGTTTGTTTTCAATTAAACTTTAAGGTGTATTATGGAGGTAGTGGAAAATATGTGAATGTTAGTATAGTAGATCAGGTAAACTCTAAGGTGTATTGGGTAGGAAAAGAGAGAGAAAAAGTAATAGTGGGAAGGGGTATGATGGTGATTCACAGGACGTGATCATGTATGGTAAGAAAGAAAAAGGTGATATGTTTGTATGTTTGGGAGTATGGTGAAGGAAAAAGGGAGTGTTTGGATACAGTATGTATTGTTCTGTATGAGATTAACCAGGGTAATTCTGCAGTGGTGCAGTGGTAGCGTTGTTGCCTCACAGCAAGAGGTTCTCCCGTTCGATTCTTGGCTGGAGTGCGGGGAGTGCCTTCTGTGTGGAGTCTGCATGTCCTCCCCACGGTTGGGTGGGCTGTCGAAAGACATGCATAAAAGGGCATACCTTCGTTGAAGGTTGGACATCGAGCTGGCACCTTAGCGTTCGGGAAAATCTACTGCCAATCATTAGCAGACCGGAGTTCCGCTGTGGCAACCCCTAACCGGGAAAAGCCGAAAGACAACAACAACAACATTGCAAGAGCAATACAATAATATATATATATATATATATATATATATATATATATATATATGGGATCCGTATGGATCCCTGAACGGCAACATCACCGAAACAGATTCAGCCGGGCATACTTGCGCGAAATTGCTTTTCACAGAAGAAGCACTTTTGCGTAAGTATGCCTGTTGCGGAGATCGCACTACAGTGGGGATAAGGGAAAATTCCCTTTTCCACACTGTAGTGTGACCTTGGAGTGAGAATATTAAAGTGGGGGGGGTGTGGGGGGTGCAGGGGGGGCTTGCCACTCTCCAAAAACATAACTGTAATGCTTTTTTTTTTTTTAACACATTTTAACAAAAGCGCTTTTTCAGTGAAAGCACTTTTGTTAAATTGTGTTCGGTATTGAACTTTCGTTCAATAGTCCTAGATCTGCACATATATATATATATATATATATATTCCCCACTATCCTGTGACCTCTGAGTTGGTATATATAAATAGCAGGGAGTGTGGGAGTGCAAGGACTACAGCCACCCTTGAAAAACGTAGTCATTTTAGATATTTTGACATTCAATCTTTTTTTGTTGTTGATCATTTATTGTTCAATAAATTTTTGTTTATCCCATACAATGCATACTGATATATATATATATATATATATGTATGTAAATACACACACACACACATATATATATATATATATATATATATATATATATATATATATATATAGATATATGTGTATGTTTATAAATAATATATATTTATATATATTATACATATATATGTTTATAAATAATATATATTTATAAATAATATATATATATATATGTATATATATATATATATATATATATATATATATATATATATATATATATATATATATATATATATATATATATAGATATATATATAGATACCATTCACTCTGGCAAATTGCGAGTTCATCAACAAAGTAAAAAGCTTGGAAAATTTTGTAGAGAACAAATGTGAACAAGTGCAGGTTTTTCTTGTATTTTTTACAGTAGTTGGTACGTGTGGGTCTGGTGTATTAGGTGTTGTGCTACAGTAAATTGTAGGGTTGGGGTTGGGACAGGGCTGGAGTTGGGCGATTGGTGGAATTGGGGTTAGCATGCATTAGTGTGGTGATGCACAGCACTTTGCCTGTAGTGCTGGCAAAATACCATACAGGAGTCTATAGACACCATGACTTCCTGATATCATATTAAATGTGCAAAGCTTGCATCATCCTTCATCTAACTTCATCAGCCAAAACCTTGGTTTGTGCTGAGTACTGAGGACTGAAAAAAATAACTTAGCATTCTGCATGCATGAGACAGCATGTTCAGTGCTAATCCAATAGTTCATAGGTGTTACAATGCTAATGGCCCTAGGGCCCTTACAAGCCTACTCAAGTTCAACCCTTGTTCCCTTAAGGATCTAGAGATATTGTATATGTTATAAGCAGCTCTAAATCAGCATTGACTGCCCCTAGCCAAGATGGACACAGGTGAAACCCCTGGGGTGAATTTGCAGTTTCCCATCCAGTCGTCCAAGTTATGCTTAAAAAGGGTTAACTAGGGTCTCTGTATAACTTGTATTGGAAGTTTATTCCAGAGTAGAGGCAACCTCTAGAAGACCTATCTGTCTCTCCAGCAAGTTCTTCTGATGTCACATGCTAGGTTAAGGTCCCTAGAGTGAGTGAATCATGTACCATTTGACTTACGAATGTGCAGCATTTCCATTTAGGCAGGATCCGAGGTTGCTCTGTATGCAAGGCACAGGTCTCGTCTGAGTAGTCTATATGATACAGAGTATAGTGACAGTGATTTCAGTCTGTCCATGTAAGACATGCTGAAGACTCTGAATTCTCTTTTTGAGGAATCTTTGAGGTTTCTACAGTTGCTCCTGGTGCCTGTTTAGGTACATACCAACGGGAGTATTGTACTCTATTATTGACCAGATGGGGGAAAAGTATGGGGGGGGGGGTTATACCATCTTTTGTTCTAAAAGCTATGCCCTTTCTTATGAGCTGAGCAATGTAGAAGGTCTCAGTACCACCGTGGAGACATGGTGATCAAAAATAAAGTTGCTGTCAGCCTGTGTGCCCAAATCTCTCACCACTGATTTAGAGGTTAGGGGTCTTGTTATTAATATGGTAATCTGCAGGGACATTGCCTTTGCCAAAGGTCTGATAATACCTTTTTTTTTGCACCGAGTTTAAGACCATGACTTTGGCACCAATCATTGGTTTGCATAAGTCCATCTTGTAGAATGTTGACTTCATTTGGGGACTCAATGCTCCCAGTTTCCTGTCATCAGCAAACTTTGTCAGCCCCAGAACTTTTGTTTTTGCCTGTACTTCTGAGAAGTAATAAATACAAGTTAACAGAAGCTAATAACTTGAATACAAACTAAAAAATAAAAAAAAATGGACCACATCAATGGTAAAACCAGGTGTTACACTTTACTGAATACACACAAATTGACTTAGCGCTTTCACTCTGTTTCTACATGGGCTTCTTCAGAGTCAGCAATAAATTAAAAGCTTCCTTTTATATCCCATTCCAAACAATTCAATATCCTGCCAATTAGTTAATTAGTAAATAAAATTCATAACCTATCAACATATGCCACTAAAATCTTAAAATATTTCCTTTTATATTACAAATATCAAAACACACCATATAAAAATTAAAATTGAGAATAATAATAGTAAATAAGCTGCAAACATGAACGCCCATAATAAAAAAAAAATTAAACCAACATTAAACCATCAAGGCTCTCTATTTAAGTATGGGAGCTAGGGAAATCCCTTCATTTTGAGAAGTAGATTCCAAACAATAGGGGCCCCAGCTCTGGTTGAAAACAGTACCCAACGGTGTTGATAACTCTTGTTTTAAACAATTGAGAATGCAGCCTGCAATGTTATCAGGGCCCATAAAGGCTGTGTTTTTGGTCTTGGAGAGAGTAGTTAAAACCTGCTTTTTAGAGATACTAGGTGGAGAGTAGGTAGTATGAATGTTTTGGGGTATATATGGCGAGGACAGGAGGGGTGAGAAGATTTCACTGAACTTGTCCACTAGCAGGTTGGCTATTTCCACTGGTCCAGTATATGTGGTACCATTCACTACCAGTTATCATAAATCTGGACTTTTCCTTTACGGTTTCGGATGTAGGTAAAGAATGCCTAATGGTTATCCTTAGCTAGGGATGCTAATCTGGATTCATAGATAGCTTTAGAGGACTTTACAAGATGTCTTATTTGCTTGTTCATGCTGAGATGAGTGCGCTTCCAATTCTCAAATCATTCCTTCTTACTCTTAGATAGCAATTTCTTCCTCTTATTATATAATTTGTTTATGGCAGATGTCCACCAGGCAGGCTTGTTTTTTCTTGAGGATCTTTCTTTGGTCCTATCTGGAACTGCTGAATCAATACAGTTGTGTAGATGTTTATACAATGCATTGGTGTATATCTCAGTATAGGTGTCCTTGCTGTCAGTGGGGACAGAGGCTCTGAATCTATTAATGCCTTCTTGTAAGTGGCTGTAGTTGGCTTTGGACAAGTTTTTTAGCCTAATTTCTCCTGGGAAGGGGTCCTGATGCTATTGTTACTTCAAAAGAGACTTTTTTTATGATCAGACTTCACCAGGGAAGGCACCACACTTGTGGTGGTGCCTCGTTTTACCATGTTGGTGAGTACCAAATCTGGAATGTTTGGGCTCTTTGTGGGGGTGCCAGCTATCTGCTCCAAGGCATTTGAGTTAATGAAGTCCAAGAACCTTTGGGTGAGTGTGTTTGTACATGTATAATTTACCCAATCTATGGACAGGTAGTTAAATTCACCCATAACCAGGGCATTTGGTTGTATTTTGAGTGACTGGAGTAGATTCAAGTAGGCAGAGTGAATATCATGGTTCATGGAAGGGGATCTATAGCTGAAGATAACTTAGAGAGGGGTCTTTCCTATAGTTACTGTATTTGCATATGGAGTAACTCTAGGGAATCATTCTTTTTAACCAATCTGGAGGTGTAGTTATCTTTGATGAATATTAATACTCCTCCTTTAGTTCTTACGCATTCATTTTGTGGTCTGAATGTGTGAATGGCATTATATCCCAGTATAGCCAAGGTGCTCTCTGCAACCTTGAGCTAGGTCTCTGATTGCACAGATGTCCACATCTTCCAAGGTGAGGAGTGCTTTCAGTAAGTGCAGTTTCAGATTTAGACTCCTAGAATTTAGCAGTATAAGCCTAAGATTATTTTTTGAGGATATGTTTATGTCGGGAATTTTGTTTTTGTGGCATTGCCTAAAAAGTCACTATGGGGGAGGCAAAAGCTTTAGCCAGTAGCTGAAAGCCCAGAGGTGACAGGTGGAGACCATCTCTGGCAAAGTATAATGGTTTATCAATCCTATCAGCCCAGGCTGACAGGTACTGGATCTCTTTAGAATGACACTAGAAGCTAAGCCAATTGTTGAAGTCAATCATTTTTTGTCTTTATTGAGGCACCATCCTAGGTGAAGGTAGATTGCTGCTTAAGGCTAGGGACATACCCAACTGGGATACATAATCAGAAAACTCAGTCATGTCTCTCTTCATATAGTCCAGTGAGGTACATCTCAAGTCATTCACACCAACATGGGCTATGGCAGAGTCATAACAGTGCCTGTTGTTGACAGACTTGAGTGCATGTGTGATGTGGTTGATCCTGGCACCTGACAGACAGCTGACTGTGACCTTTTCCTTATCCAACTTGATGAGTGGGACATCTGTGTGTTCTTTGAATCCTTTATTGAAGCATACTATTAAACACATTTCTGCTAGATTCAATTTAATCATTATTGATAGAATTGTCTTAAATATAAATAACAAAATAGGTTGGCATAGTATATTAGATAAAAAAGAAAAAAAATGGCTAATCAAGCTGAGGGCTTGCTTGCACCTGGACTTAATTACCATTTGCAGGTAGCCAATCAGGTTTAATAAAGGTATTTATTTTTCATCTGAGAGATGGATTTGGTTATTGGACAGATGAAGGTACGTTTGCTAAAATGGGTATGCTAATTTTTTCACTCTTTGGATGATAGGATGTTTTTGTTTTTTACTTTGGCTGTAGAAAATGTATGAAAATATGCTTTGAAGAAGATTGGAAGACTTTTTAGTCAATAAAAAAGTTTTGGAGAGCTGATTTATGTGTGCTGGCCATTTCTTGTTATGAATCAAGATACATCTCTGTGTCTCACAATGGAGTCACCTATGACTAAAAGATTTGATTTTGTGTTTTGCTTTAAGGACATATTTGGTGGGATACTGGTTTATGCCTTTGTATGCGTACTGGGATTTGCTGGGACTGCATTAAGTGACGTGTGTTTATGCTTGGAAGGTCTCTGATCTTTAGGTGGGCTTCTAGTATGAACTTCTGCATATGTAGGTTTAGCTGTTGTATGCATGGATGGTGCAGGAGGTGAAATGTGGGACCTAACAACCTGCTTGGTATCTGATATACTGATTTGTGAGAGAGAGAGAGCCTAGATTCTAGATTCTTAATATAGATGCATCTCTCACACATTGAATTTGTGTGAATTAGGAGAAGTGGGTTGTCCATGTACATGAGGCAATTGCTACATTGCCTCAGGATGTCCATGTCAAGTAAGTTGGCTGGAGAAATGGTGGGAAACTGTCCATTCATGATGCTAGGTGATGTACTGAGGTTAGTAACATGGAGGGGACTAGAAGGACCAGGTACAGCTAAGGGACAATAAAATGTTCTAAACTGCGAGGGGCTTAATGGGTAAGACTTGTAAAGGAACCTCAGAGGGTCAGTTAAGTGTCTAACTGGGCAGTGAAGCATAACAATGAGAAATCTGCGATGGAACGCAAGCAGTTGACTAAGGGAAAATTGTCTAAGAGCTTGCATCTATAACCACCAATGGTATCCTCCACTGCACGGTAGTGTGTGGCTATGTGGGTGGTGCACATCACTCAGACCTGCGCTACCGCAGGCAACAATTAGCAACAAAATCAAACTGATTTCAAACACTCTAACCAATAGTAGCACACTATACTGGGTCCTGGGCCAACAATCACCACTCATATAGGTCCTTAGCTACTCTATACTCTAACTAGGGTGTAGGGGAGGCCCTCTTTTGTGGAGGAAAGCTGGATTACTGCTCAGAAATTGTAAAATCAGACTGGGCCCAGCAAATCTGAATCAAGTCTATGCTATGCTAAAAGTGCAGGAAACAGCAAAAATATAGTAAAATACAGTACAAAAATAACAGCACACAGTAAAATACAATGCAAGAAGAGCAGATCAAGTAAAATGATACTTATTTTTCAGTAGCAGGCAGTGGATGCTTCAGATAACACAGGAGATTGGTTGCTTGTTGCTAACCTCTGTGCATCTCTGATTAAAAAAATAGACCGATTTCAAACACTCTAACCAATAGCAGCACACTACACTGGGCCCTGGGCCAGCAATCACTACTCAGAGAGGTCCTAAACTACACCCTTCTCTAAAGAGGGTGTAAGGGGAGGCCCTTTTTTGTGGAGGAAAGCTGGATTAGTGCTCAGAAACTGTAAAAACAGACTGGGTCCAGCAAATCTGAACCAAGTCTATACTAGGCTAAAAGTGCAGCAAACAGCAAAAATACAGTAAAATACAGTTCAAAAATAACAACACATAATAACATACAATGCAAGAAGTGTAAATCAAGTAAAAATGATGCTTCTTATTTTATAGTTTATTACAAAAGAAAATGTTTTAGAACATTTACTGTATCATTCACCTTTTTACTTAACTGACTGCAATTACTTCTAAGTTACACGTGGGTATGTCATTCTTTTTATTTCATGTACAGCTTTAGTTCCAAGAGATAAGAGTACCTCTCTAGTACATGTATACCTTGCCCTCTATCAGAATTTATTTGATTATCCTTGTCTTCTGGCAAACATACAAATCATATATACTACTTGGCATAATCAAGTACTACATCATTAATATGGCGCTGCATGGTTTCCACAGTGTCTCTGTGGTTTTGTGGAAGATTACATGCAAGTTTTTTGTGAATTTACTGTATCATCCTCACTTTCCATAAGCCAGATGCAACAAAATTTGAAGGGAATTATTTGAAAATGAGTTTAGATCTTTTTTCTTGTACAATGAATCCTTCAATCCTGCTGTCAGATATGGAATTTTAGGCAGCTCTTGACCCTTCTGAAGCCACCCTTTTTGTTCATCGCTTGCTGTTTTGAAATAGAGTAGCAACTGCCTTATGCTTAAAAAACATATCCTACTGTAAAAACTACAAGAAAACCTAGCCAAGCTAGAGTTTTCACTGTGTGATACCTTAAACCTCCTGGAATAGAGGCCCATGGGATATATGCAAATTACCCCTTAAGGACATCAAGTGTTTCAGCTTAGATTTTTTGGCCTGAATCTTTCCATATAGCCCATGGATCAAATATGACTAGGATCTAGCAGTGACACACTCAGGGATTATACTATACTGTGGGGTACATGCAGGAAAATGAGACAGATCTAGGTATATATGAGTGTAAGTCAGATAAGCACTGGTCATGAGTGCTATGTTACAGTTGCCTAGAATTATGCTGATATTCAAATAAAAGATAATGGCTTTAACAATTGTTTATGTAGCTGGTGGGATTATTTTTATGCCAGCGTGGGAAAAGATAGCTAACATAAAAAGTCTCTGCTGCCCCCATAGTGCTTTATTTGGGCAGAATCCATCTAGTCGACCCTATAAGATGGTAAATTACAATTTGTAATGCGTTAAGGTGACAGTAGTCAATGCTATAAGACTTAACAATACAATTCCCACATTTAATATCCTCCTGCTTAGTATTTACATTTCTGATCTCCAGTCCATAAATCAAAGCCTCTGGTTAACAAATTTTGCTGATGTCTGCATATTAGGAGGTATTATCTAGTCCTCTGATGCTGAAACCCTTCAGCAAGAACTTTCATTCATAAATAATTGCTGTAAGAAAAATTAGATATATGCAAAAAAAATGCAGCTTTGTCACATTTGGAAGAAAAACCTTCCCCTGAACATACAGCACTGACAATACCCCATTTCAAAATGGGAATGTTATTAGAGATCTTTGAACTCGGGTTAATAACGTCCCTCTTTTTTTGATCATCAAGCAACAACATTAGTCAAGAAATCCTTCTAAGTACACTTAATTACTAAAGGAATATCATTCAGCTATAAAGAGATCATCATTCCCTTATATTCTGTATTGCTTAGGTCAATTATTGAGTACAGTGTACTTCTCAGAATATATGTCATTCAACATACCAAACAACTATAAACACCCCAGTGGGTCGTAACTAAAAACCTGCCAGGAAAGTCTGGAAACACTGGCTCTTAATAAACACCTGAAAGGTACTCTATGCCTTTCCTTCCTTACAAGCCATAAGAGATCCAGTGGTGTTGTATCTTTTGTGTCCCCAAAAATCAAGTAGTCCCCCAAATGCCAGAACTGAGGATTTAAATCTTTACCAGCAGCAAAAGAAAACATGGTAGATAGATATGTTCATCACTTAATGCCTCCATCAACTCCCTCAACAAACAAAGCAGTATGATGCACTAGCTTCATTCAGACAGGACCTGGACTACTGGATGGGCATTCATAAATCAACCCAAGCTTGACAGAGAGGTTTTACATTCTAAGTCTGGGTACTGACAAGGTGTTAATGGTTGCAAAAATCAGTAGTCTTGTGTATTGTATGATCCTATGAGAGATGTGTGCAAATTCTTAATGTACCTCGGCCTCTGAATGGAGTTAATGAGTTATAACTGGTCAAAAAATTATTGATAATCTGAATACTATAATAATATAAAAATAAGAAATGCAAAATCATTTTACAAATTACAGCACATGTAGAAGTAAATCCTAATATTTTGGCTAGTCTGGAGTACAAGAAGTTAAGAATGGTGAAAATTAATTTACACTGTAAAAGACAACAAATGCAATGTTTAAAAGAAAAAAAAAACAGCATGCTCATAGGAAACTGCATGCTTTTGAAAATGATAAATTTTTGGCACTACTGATATTAAATGAATTGACACAGTGAAACCTGTAAATAAAAAAAGTAGGTGAGATTACAAGGATGCAATACAGAGAATTAATAGGTAAAATCATGAATGCAAACTGGAGATAAGGTGGTATTCATAGCGCCGGTGTGCACTTGCACAGCAGTTATTCTCGAAAGGTATTGCTATACCTACATGCTAATTCAGTAATTGCAAGTTATTCACGCTAAATAAGTAAATGCAAATGCATTTTATAAAAACCACCTACTTGTGCCAAAGGTGTAAAGTAGATGAATTTAAATCCTTAAGTATTTGAGAAGTAGTATGTGAAAATGTAAGTGTTTAGTTAAGTTCATTTTCAGATATTTTGAACACAGCTATACACAAGGATAGTTGAAGGATTTAAGGCAAGAAGCACACAGTGCAGCTTTTATTATTAACTTTTAAAAAACACAAAGGAGTTTGATATGTTTTATACAGTGTATCCTTATATGGATACCCTGCTGGTTTCTTTACAGAGTGGAAAGGGGAAAATAGGAAGGACTGAAAAAGGGATGCTATAACAAAGATGTAAATACAGAAAGAACCCGCTATGAGGGCTGTGCTAGACGAGATGGAAGAAGAGGGATACTATGTTCTTGACAGGGGATAGACCCCCCTGTTTTTCAAATATTTTTTGTTTATCTAAGAGGGTAGTTTGGGTAGGAAATAGGTTAGAGGGTGTAGGATATAATATTTGTGAAGGGGGGGTGAAAGATGAGTTGAGCTCAAGAACAGCATGCGGTCCACAGGACCACAATCATTCCCACTGCCTGATGGTGTTGCAGTGGAGGGCCCAGATATTGAGGGGTCGGGGCTTTTTCTGAATGGCTGGACAACACTGACAAAGGCAATGAGACTTGAACCTGCTGAAGAACATCCTGGACTGGCTGAAGATATCTCTTCACTACCTTCTCCACTCCATCATCAAATGTTCATGAAATATGTGAACAATCAATATATTGTTATTAAGGGGTGGTGATTTTCCATTTACAGTCTACTGATATTAATGATATGTGCTGGTGTAACATTAGAAATGGTAGTAAATTTGATATTTCTGTCTGCTATGGACTGTGATGCAGTAGTGTACTCAAAGTATTTTACTTCTGTTATTATGTTTGTTTCTGAATTACTT
>NC_056739.1:537716438-537771438 GCF_019279795.1 Protopterus annectens
AACTTTGCATGACTGGAGTAAGGCATAGCATTTTTTCACTTTTTTTTAAAAAAAATTTTGGTTACTCTCTGGGGGCTAGATGGTGTTGAGTCGAGGGCCTGATTTGGCCCTGGGGTCGGTCTTTGTGTATCACTGCTTTAAACACCTGAATATAGACAAATACATTGTTGAATATATGTGGAGAAACATAATGTTACTTAGGAAATTAAGCAGGGAGAATCACTTAGGCAAAGTAGTGCATAGTTAGTAATACTTCCGCGCTGAGAGTTGCAGCTAGCAATGTAACTACTTATAGAGATGTAGTGTTGTTAGAAGGGATATGTTAACAGAGTTAGTACATACATTCAAATTGTATAAGTAGTGTTAAGTTAATAATTAACCTGGAGTGTTACATGTGCAAAGCCAGGATTTAAATAAATGTCTTCTGAGAGATATTTTGAAATGATTAAGATTGCTTATGGATCTAATACTATGTGGAAGGGTATTCCAATTTTTATCAACAAAGTTAGAGTAAAGAGAGTTGCCTGCTGTACTGAATACTTTGGTTACTTGGAGTAAGCCTTTGTTAGATGATCGAAGAGTATGAATGTTAGAGTAGGGTTATAGAAGATTTTTTAGGGAAAGTATGTTGTCAGGATTGTGCATTCTTTTGTGAGCCATTATTAACTGGTTATAGTTCATAATATGAGGTAGTTCCAACCAAGAAAGCTTTTTTAGGCATTGACAGTGATGGGTTGAATGTGCGGAATCTGTTGCAAATTTGGCAATCTTATTATAACATGATTCTAATTTACTTAGTTCTGACTTTTTGAGGTTGATAAGTATGGGGGAATGCATACAAGAGTGAGGAGAGAAGATAGGTTCTAGCTATGGCTATTCTTGCAGCGTCTGTTAAGAAGTTTT
Organism: Protopterus annectens; assembly: GCF_019279795.1. NCBI lineage: Eukaryota > Metazoa > Chordata > Ceratodontiformes > Protopteridae > Protopterus > Protopterus annectens. The sequence goes on from NC_056739.1 coordinate 537,717,342, forward strand.
TGTTTCTATACATTGTTCCCATTTTCTTGTGAACCTTTTTGATTGTGTTAGAAATTTGTATGTCATATTTTTGTCTGTTGTCAATTATGATGCCTAATAATTTTGTTTGGGAAACTGGGAAAATCCTAGTATTATTACTGGCAGTGATATAAAAGTTATCTAGGAGGTTAGCAGGTTTAGATGGATGAAAGATCATAAGTTTATTTTTATTAGAGTTGAGAATGAGTTGTGAGTTTGCTAGCCATGTTTCAATATCAGATAAGGTTTTTTGTGTGACTGTAAGAAGTTGAGTTATTATGGATGCTGCACATATGAGGGTTGAATCATCAAGTGGTTCAGAAAACTGCAAACTAAGTCAAGTAAGAAACTAATAGTAAAAATGTTAGAACTTCTTGGAAAGTATTTCATACTGATCTTAGATTATAGTGTTTACTAGCAGAATTGTGTCATTATTGATCTGATCATCAGATTAGATGATTCATATAAATACTGATGACAGAAGTGTCATTTATAAAGGAGAAGGCTTGTTAGCAGCACTGCAAATATATAGGGAAGTAATCATAATGAAAATGTGAAAGATATTTTATAAATTAATTTTTTTGGCATTTATTGATTATGCTACACATGATGTAAGTACATATTTTCAAATGACTGAAGTCTGATCTGCTGCATTTTCAACAATATATTGTTGTGTCAAGATACATGTTGCTTTACTGGGGGATTTCTGAGTATCACTCGTGAATGAAAATTGCAGTATAAATATAGGAAAGTGGTAAATGAAGGATACAAGTCTGTTAGCAGTGATATAAGATGACAGTAGAATGTCATCTTATGTCAAAGCATTAGTACTAGTATGAATTTGTTGACGATGTTGCACAGGTTATTACAACACAAGTTTAACTTGCTGGATTGGGACTTACAGCATGTGTATATAAATATGGGTATTGTGTCACCATACATGGTATTGTGGTCAAATTTTTGATTTACTTGTGATGACAGCAGTCAGGCTTTCATTGCTGTATTGTTTGGCAGATGAATGGATCAACAGTTTCAGTATATGACTTTGGCATGTCATTTTAGGTAAATGGGATCTAGACAGAAAAATGACACTTTTAGCTATAAGGAGAACAACTTCTTCATGGTAACACTTAGAACATATAGCAAATGTCTTTATGGAAAAGGAGGATCCAAGAAAGCTGAGAGGCCAAATGCCTGGAACCAAATAGTTATGAATATAAATGCTGCTAGCAGACGGAACCACACACTAACATACAGCAAGAAGAGGGCCAATGATATTATAGGCCATACAAGAGCAAAGGCAAGGCAGAATATAATAGCTCATAGTACTGCAGGGAGAGACCTATACACTCATTCCTTTAACACCTGGTGTGGAATACCTCCTCTCCATTTGTCAGGATGATTATGAAGCAGATGATGATGGCACTGGCATAATCAGCAGTTGTGTGGACACTGGCTAGTATCCACATCTGCAGCATCAACAGACATCTGCTCAGGAAGATTGGTTTGACACCAGTAAGATATTATACAAAGAACCGAATGCTGAAATGAACTGATTACATGTAACACATGACTATTAACAGGTGCATATAATGACAATGAACAGAGTGTGCATGTTAAATGTCCTCCTCACTTCATTACATATGTTACAGTAGTGTACACCAGTATCTGAACAGTAATGTATTCAATTAATTCTTTGCAGGGTCAGCAGCAGAAACAAAGAGTTCCACTATCACAATACATTTAGAGCATATCAGCGGCAGAATGGCTGCTGCTGCTGATGATGACTATGATGATGAGGACAGTTACGTTTATGAGACAGGATAGAGAAAGTGACACACAGTCACCCAGTTTAATGACAGGATCTCACACCACATAACTTCTTTGTAACTCTACAGGTAGTGACACTGCATCACAAAGTCAGGTACATGATGACATTATACTACAGATTATACAAGGAGGAAACCAACGCACCTCTGCATCAATGTCACCAAACCCACAGGAACACCTTCTGGATGAGGACAAAAATTCAGAGGTAACATTGTCCACAGTGGCACCTTTACAATGAGGTGGAAGGCACAGACATTTGGCAAAGCTATCTCCAGGAAACACATAAAGCAGTGGCTTCCTAGCAGCAAATGTGCTGTGACATGGTTAAGGCTCAGTGCGCTGCCAAAGAGAGACAGCTACAAATGGTCAGTGACCTCCAGGGTGTATGAGAGGATTTCCAGCACTAAATGGAAATGGCAAAGAGTAGGGGATAATGCCATGATCACACTGATGAGTAGTACAGCGGCACATCAAGCATCCATGTCCACCCTCCATACATATACTAGTTGTTGTGTCTTTCGGCTTTTCCCGATTAGGGGTTGCCACAGCAGAACTCCAGTCCGCTAATGATTGGCAGTAGATTTTTTTTTACGTGCTGGCTTGCCAGGCCTAACGCACAACCTTCAACAAAGGGACACCCATTCACGCATGTCACCACACACAGAAGACGCTCTAACTGAGACTCGAACTGGCAACATCTAACTGTGAGGCGACAACGCTACCGCAGCACCACCACCGCAGTCTCCTGTATATATATACTAGTACTGAACTCAAATAGGAGTCAGTTTTGGTAGGGAAAGAGGACGGGGTAGTGTCAGAACACATAGGACATAATCACATCACACAACAAGTGCTTCTCAAGAATGTAGTGGAAATAGTAAGGGGCGGATCACATTGGAATTCATGTAGGCCACATCAGCGTTAATCTACACAAAGCAGAGCCTCACATTTGAGGTCTTGCAACCATGAGGTCAGTGTCTGTAGGATCATCAGCATCAAGTAGGTCAAGACACTGCAGCAAGTCACCATTCAGCTCACATGGCAGCACCTCCTAAAGATGATATGCGCCTTCACCTAGCCTGTCTTTGGGAGACGCTGTGTATGACATGTTTTAACTTGAACTACAGTGATTCAGGATATAAATTTCAGATACTTGCAATTAGACTTCTACATAGAGATGTCAATGTTTACCTTGTAAAGCAGTGAGTTATTAATACAAAATACTGCAGAACATATGAGCTCTGAATGTAACCCAGTAATAAGACACTTTGCACCTGTATGCATTTCATTTCAATAATGGTATTATTAGCAGTTAAAGGAAATATCTAGAAAGAAATCTGTATGTAATAACATTCAAATTGCACTGATTTGCACCATTAATGATCTATCCATTATCAAGACTTACAGATCAGCAATGTTACAGCTGACAATTATGCAGAACATAAAACAAATAGTGCACATTATTACGAGAAAGAATCATTAGAAAATAAAAAAAAGATAACCTGAGTATCCTGCCAAGTAAACTATCTCATTTGCCAGTTCACCCTCAGCACTGCACAAATGATGATGTATGTCTGTGAGAACACGACTTGTGTATAAGAAAATGATTTGATGTGCAGTACCTTAAAAAAACAATAAGTCATTTCAAATATGTAATAGTTAAAACTGAGGAAACATTGCATAATACAAAAAAGCATGTGATACATTTTCGCTTCAAGTGCAAGGTATGAACTCATGTTAAATATTGAAATAATACTTTTTATTTATTTTATTTATTTATTATTTATTTATTTTACATTTGTTAACCAGGATAGTCCAACTGGATACATGTCCATTTTCAGTGGAGGCATGGGGAGAAAAGCTCCAAAGAAACACATATGCATTATTAAATGTATAACTCAATTTTTGTGTACTAAGTGTATTTCAGGCTGGTTTAGGACCAGTATTTGTATTAAGGCAGTTCCAGGACAGTCACCTCACAGCTAAGGGTCTAAGAATTCCAAAGCTGTTATTTACTGTGCTCTTTTAAATTATTGCTAGAGTTCAATTTTATATAGAAAGAAAGAAAGATAAGTTCATATTTTTCATTTCTTGGTCTATTTTTAAATACATTTTAAAGTTCTGTTGTGTAAGTAAACTTACAATAACAGTAGATGGTTGAATGTTCACTACTGCAGTAGCTTTATGGATTATATCCTGCCAAAGCTATAACAGACGGCCAGCTTCCAAAGCTTCAGGGCACCTTCCATGCGCCCAAAGTGTCAGCGCATTCATGCCAAAAGAGAGAGGGAAGCTGATTACTGAAAGGATAATACTAGGAAGAACAAAAACTAAATGTTCCACACACCGACATAAAAAGAACACCAAAAAACAGGGGGGTGGGGTGGGTGGAGGGAGCAGCTACTGCAGCAGTGATCATTCAAACATCTACTGTTATGGTACGTTTGCTTACACAACTGTACTATGTTCTTCATATTGACCACTACTACAGTAGCATTAGCTATATAGGTAGATTAACCTAGCTAACTACAATTGGGAAGGGAAAGAAGAAGAGTCCAGGAGTCCCTGTAGAATGGTCCTAGCTAAGCATGATTTGGACCTAGAGAAGGAATCAAGCTTATAGTGCTTTGTAAAAGTACAGAGGATGGAGTAGCAGATTCTAGTATACATCTAGAATCCAACCCTTTCCAAAAAGCCATAGATGAAGCCAAGGCCCTGGTAGAGTGGGCTTTGACCTTGCCTGGAATAGTTTTGTTATGTTGAGTATAACAAAAAGTAATAGCCTTAGACAAAAATGTGGAAATAATCTTTTTTGACACAGGTTGCCCCTTCTAATTACCTTTACAAGAAATGAACAACTGATCCGATGATCTAAAAGATTTTGTTCTGCCAAGATAGTACTTGAGTTGTCTGTGAACATACAAGGTATGGAGTATCCTTTCTCCCTCATAGGTTCATAGGTTTATAGGTGTGTACTAGGCTAATGGCCCTGGAGCCTTTAAAAGCCTAGCCCATAGAAGTGCCCTGGCATCGTGCCGCCTGACGTTAGTTCCCAGTGCCTCTATCAAGTAGAGCCATTGAAGTGATCCCTGGGGTGAATTTTCTATTTCCCATCCACTCATCAAGATTTCTCTTGAAGAGGGTCAATGAGGTGCAGTGCTTGACATGTTTGGGAAGTCTATTCCAGAGCATTTGCAGTCTCTGGGTGAGGAACCTGTCCCTCCAGCATGTTCTGCTGATTGTGGTAATGAGGTTGAGGTCTCTGGAGTGTGTGGTGCAGAGGGATTGGGATTTCTTTATATGTACAATTTCTAACAGAGCTGGGTCAGACTTGGCTTTGTAAGTCAAGCAGAGATGACCTCTAAGTAGGTGATATGAGACAAAGAATAGCTGAAGTCTTATGAGTCTGTCCGTGTAGGGCATGTGTTTAATGCATATGATCCTCTTCATGAGGTACTTCTGTTGTCTCTCCAGCTGTTGCAGGAGTCTAGTCATGGGTGCCAGAACCATAGATCAAGGAGGGAGGGGCACCTATCCTTTTGCAGATACAGCAACTTACATATACAAATGGACCTTTTCACAATCACAAACCATATACAAACTCCAACCGAGATCACACTACATGTAAATATCCTGATCCTCACTATAGTGCGAATGTGCGATCTCTGTTCAGCTGCAGTGAGCTGACAGCAAGCCCCTCCCACCTTTCAGCAAAGCTAAACTTGAAAACATCCTTTCCTTTGTGTACCATTGCGTGACTGTGGTTGAGTATCAGTTTCAGCCACTTGAGGAATTCACTTAAAGTAACCATTCCAACCCCTTTTCATCACTTTATCTGAAATATGTTTTTGTTTTACCACTTTAGTTTAAGCCTAAACAGTAACATTCTGCGGTAACTCAACTTCTGAACATTTTCCTTTCATAGCTACTTTATTTTTGCAAGTATGCAGGGGCATTGGGTTCTGCAAAGTTTAAATAATCCAATCCCATCATGCCTTCCCTTAGATATGACAGTAACTTGTGACACCATTTGCTCACTGCATCTAATTTGCCGTCTATGCACAGGAATATAAATAATATGACACATTCTTGCTCCTCTGGAGTATGTATCTGAAACATTGCAACTGCTTTACCAGAGGACCAATCCATTATTCTAAACCATGTAAAATCATTGAAATAACTTAATCACAGCCTTAGATTCTCTGTACACTCTCAACAGACTATAAACAACAGATATTTTACCTTTCTGCTTACTGTTCTCATATGAAGGTTAGGTACTGTACAATTAATTCGGTTCAATCAATGATTATGTCACAGATGTTAAAAACAACACCATAATGCTAATATAACTAAGGCAGTTAAGTAAGTCACTGATTAAAACATCGTAGACCTGAGACCTGCTGAAAGTAGATGAGTAGGCAGAACAAGTGAACCAGGAAGAAAGATGCAAGCATCCATATTGATTGACTTGACTGCTTTTGTTGACCAGGATAGCCCGAGTGGGTAAACATGCTGCCAAAAGTCCAGGTTCCAAGATAAAAAAGGTTCCAAGAAGTTTGCATGAGCACAAGACAAGGGAAGGGTTCAAAGTGATGAAAGGGTCACAGGGGGTGAAAATCACACTGTGTTAACATAAACAAACCCCAAAAGTCTCACAACAAACATGTAGGGTTTTTAGGTTACCAATCAGCATGCAAGCTGTGAAGCAGCAGGTCTTTGCCTTCCTTCAAAGTTTACCCAGTGCCCACATTTCTACATTTTTTTTATTTTAAATTTCTTTTCTTTATTAGAATCAGATTAAGATCTGATAGCTCACACTGTTGTGCTCTGTCTGCCTCTGCTGCTGGCTAGTGGCTCCCTCAACTAACTTCCACTTTTGTGGGGAGGTTCAACTTCAAATTCACGAGACTGGGCATACTGCACTAAGCAAAAGACTGGGCATACTGCACTAAGCAAATGCATTGGTCTGCCTCCCTCGCCTCAGCCTGACTAACTTAATAGTTCAGTCTGGTCAGAATTCAGTGGCAGGTCACAGGTGTAAAAATATCTAGATTCCAGTTAAAGCCATTGTGTTCTTTCTGTGACCTTACCTTGCAATATAAATAATCCAGACCCCCTTCCCTCCAATCAATTGAGAGTGAGCGAACTGAATTTTGTTTTTTCTCTCTAATTTGTGCTTGTGTGCACTATACATGGACAAAGTAAGCAAGGGATCTTTGGGGGAAAGTATTCATTTTGATGTAATTTTTATTTTACTTATACTGGAAAAGTCATTGGAGAAAATGCTTTATTTTTGTGCTTGTGCATGTTGTTGTTGTTGTTTATCTTTCGGCTTTTCCCAGTTAGGGGCCGCCACAGCAGAACTCCGGTCAGCTAATGATTGGCAGTAGATTTTCACGAATGCCAAGGTGCCAGCTCGATGTCAAACCTTCAATGAAGGCACACCCATTTACTCATGTCTTTCGAATGCCCACCCAACCGCAGGGAGGACATGCAGACTCCACACAGAAGGCAGTCCCCGCACTCCTGCCAAGAATCAAACGGGAGAACCTCTTGCTGTGAGGCAACAACGCTACCACTGCACCACCGCAGATAGATTTTTTGTGCTTGTGCATTTTTGTGCTTGTGCATACATGGTGGAAAAGTAATTAAGGGAACTTTGTGGGAAATGATTCATTTTGATGTCATTTAGTAGTACTTTTGCATGCATGATGGACAGACTACTGAGAGGATTGTTAGGGGAAATGTGATTGTACATATATATACAAATTTGACTGAAGGGTCATTGAAGAATACGTTTCATTTTGGTGCTTGTACATACATGGAGAAACCTGACTGAAGGGGTCATTGGAGAAAATGTTTCATTTTAGTGCTTGTGCATACATAGACAAAGTAATGAAGGGTTCGTTGGGGAAAATGTTAAACTTTTGTGCTTGTGCATACATGGACAAAGTACCAAGGGAAGCTTGGGGAAATGATTCATTTTGATGTAATTTTGTGCTTGCTATTCATACAAACAGACTACTAAAAAAGTTGTTGGGGGAAATTATTTATTTTTGTGCTTGTGCATACATGGAAAAGTAATTAAGGGAACCTTAGGGGAAATGATTCATGTTGATGTCATTTCTCCTTACATGCATACATGGATAGGCTATTGAACAGGTAATTCAGGAAAATGTTTCATTTTGGTGTTTTTGCATACAATGACAAACTGCTTAAGGGAACCTTGGGGAAATGACTCATTTTGATATAATTTGCTTTTTATGCATGCATGGACAGACTACTGATGGAGTGGTCATTAGGGGATCTGTTTCATTTTGGTGGCTGTGCATACATGGGAAACTACTGAAGCAGTCTTTGGGGGGATTTAACCCCACACCACGTTGCATTTTTCAATTATTAGTTATTTCTTGAGTGTTTGTGGTACTACTACATTGGTTTATAGATTTATGCTGGACCCTTTACTATTTGGAATCTATTTCTCAGAAGTCTAGGCAAAAGGAAAATGGCCTGTGGGAACATGGCTATAACATGGCTAGCCTGGTAAAGTCCCTATGGCCATTAGCGTAGTAACCACCTATAAATCTGTGAACTCGGGATCCTATAACTTTGTTTGGATATTGATTCCAGTTTGCCAGTTCTTGGTTTAGGGGTGTGAGAAGAGAATAGTGTATTATAATATGTTAATAGTTATGCAAAGTTTTTTTTGTGTTGTGCACTTTTGTCTGTATTTTGTTGAACATTTCAGGGTTAGTGAACTTATTTCCAAGGAATGCAATCCATTCAAGCTGGAAACTTCTGGTAGAAGCCTTATTGTGTTTTTACCTGATTGGCCCGAGGGATTAACTGTGTAAAAGTCTTTTATCCTGCTGTGATAAGACTCGCATTTGCACATTGTGCAAAATCAGTTCCCCATGCCATGTGTGTGTGTGTGTGTGTGTGTGTGTTTATAAATATGTGTGTGTGTGTGTGTGTGTGTGTGTGTGTGCGTGTGTGTGTATATATATATATATATATATATATATATATATATATATATATATATTTATATATATATATTGGTTGAAAATACTAGGTGGACATAAGTGCCCCTCTTGCCTTCCGCCACCCCCACTTCCGGCAACTATGTGTCTAATTAGCTACATACCAAATGGTGCATTATACTCGATGATTGGTCTAATAAGGGAAGAGTAGAGATGATGACCTCTTTCTTCCTGGATGCAAAACCCTTCATAATGAGATGTGCCACATAGAAGACTTTCTAACCACAGTGGCAATGTGGTGGGCTGTCAACCTGCCTCCCCAGATCTCTTATAACACCTTCAGTGTTCTGTGGGCTCCCATTGATGTGGTAATTAGTTTGAACTGAGTTTTTACCAAAGGGGATGTTCACGCATTTTTTGGCATTAAGCTTAAGGCCATGGTTTCGACACCAGTCATTGGTCTCAACGAGGCCTTTCTGTAGGATGTCTGCATCACTTGAGGAATTAATAATGGTTCCCAGCTTGCAGTCATCTGCAAACTTGGTCAGACAGAGTCCTTTTGTGTTGGCCTGGACTTCTGAGAAGCAGATGCTGAACAGGAGAGGACACAGGAACGATCCCTGTGGGACTCCACTCATGATTGTTCAGCAGTCTGACTTGGAGTCCACTACTTTCACACTGTGTGTTCTATCTGTGAGCCAATTTGAAACACACCTAGTGATATAGGGGTCAATGCCTAGTTTGGTGAGTTTATCAATAATTCCTGCATGAGGAATGGTATCAAAGCCCTTGGCCAGATTGAGGTAGGCTGTATGCACTGCCTTACCTTCATCCACAGCCCTGGTGACTCAAAGAAGTCAACCAGGTTGAGCAGGCATGATCTCCTTTTCACAAAGCCAAATTGCATGGGATCTAGAGTTTGATGATTTCCTATATCTTTGTTAATCAGGTCCATGACGATGCGCTCCATAGCTTTGCATATCAGACGTGTTAGGCTAATGGGGTGATAATTCCCAGGATCTGTAGTTGCTCCCTCTTTATGGAGATGGCTGACTGTAGCAGTGCACCATTCAGTAGAGCAAAGCCTGAGGTGAGGCTTCTTGGCCTTGGACAATGCAGCTTTAACCTGTGCTGCAGTAATGCTGGGTGCCTGGCTGGTTCTGGTGCTGTGATTGGTCCTTTGTGGGGGGTAAAAGTGGTAAAATTGGCACTGAATCTGGCAGCCAGTATCTTGGCAATATCTGTTGGCTGGGTAAAGGAGGTACCATTGTGCAGCATCTCAGAGCAAATATGGGTATTGCCTTAGATGTTCTTGATATAGCTATAGAAGGTTTTGTGATTGTTTTTAGTGTATGCTGCAATTTTGCCATCATAGCTGGCTGTAGAGGATTTGATGAGGGATCTCAATTTTTGTTGATGCTAATAAGGGAGTTTTTCCAGTCTTGAGACTTCACCTTTTTCTGCAATAGTTTGTTGCTTCTATTGTAGAGTTTATTAATGGCAGGGGACAACCAGATTGGCTTCCTTTCTTTGGAGGAGAGCATCTTGGTTCTGTTAGGTTTAGCTAGTTCCATACATTTGTGTACATGTTCAAACAGTGCATTGGTGTATGATTTGGCAGTCATGCAACTATTTTCTTTTGGCATGGGTGCTGTGAAGTTAGCCACCTCTGTTTTTAGGAGTCCAAAGTCAGCTTTGGAGAAGTTTTTCAAGGTAGTTACCTTTGCTAGGTGTGTGGGTGAGATGTGGATTTCCATGGTGATTAGTTTATGGTCAGATCTGACCAGGGAGGGATTGACTATTGGTGTAGAGGAAATGTCGCCCATGTTAGTAATAACCAGGTCAAGGATGTTGCTTCCTCTAGTAGGGGTCAGAATGAGCTGGTCCAGGCCATTGGAACTGATTAATTCTAGGAATCGTTGGGCCAGTGTATTGGTGCTTGAATAGTTTTCCCAGTTGATGGAGGAGTAGTTGAAGTCTCCTAGTTGTTGGAGGGGTAGTTGAAGTCTCCTAGTAAGAGAGTGTTGGGTTGAACCTTGATAGATTCCAGGGTGCTTATAAATGTGTAGTGAGAGTATAGGGGCATGGTTGGGGACCTATAGCATGCTATGACCTGGATCGCCATCTTACCCAATGTTATTTGTACCTGAAGTATCTCAGATACGTTATGCTGGGCTACTCGTCTGGGGCTGTGCATATCATTTATGAATATGGAGACGCCACCACCTTTGGAACTTCGGTCCATGTTTCAGGGCCGAAAGGTGTAGAATGATTTATAGCCTGGTAGCACTGGGTTCCTTTCTGCTGCTTTAAACCAGGTCTCCGTTACAGCACAAATGTTGATGTTCTCCATTTTGAGGAGTACTTCGAGAGAGCGCATCTTGAGATTTAGACTTCTAGCATTGAGCAGCATGACCCTCAGATTGCATTTATTTATAGCTGTCACAGTGGTAATTTGGTCTTTGGAACACTACCTAAAAAAGGCACTATAGGGGGTGGCAAGAGCCTTACCCAGTACCCAGAAAACCAGGGGTGACAGATGCAGGCCATCTCTGGCAAAGCATCGAGGTCTGTCAATCATGTCAAACCAAGCAGACAGATACTGGATCCCCTTAGAATGACACCAGAAACTTAGCCAATTGTTGAAGTCAATCATTTTTTTGTTTGTACTGTGGTATCATTTTTGCATTCAAAAAAGAAAATGGAGAAATGGATAGTTTGGCTTAAAGTAAACTTGGATGCCACTTTATTCAAAAAAGAAGGATTCATTCTAAAATAAACCCTGCCCATATGGAAAATGAGCTAGGGTTGACTGACAATAACTCCTTGCAACTCAGATACCCTTCTTACAGAGGTCAGAACAATCAGTTAAACTGTTTTTCAAGTGAAGAACCTTAAGTCAGCTAGGTTAGCTGGTTCAAATTAATCAAGTGTGAGCTTTTCCAATACAAAACGAATATCCCAAGGAGGGACCACCAGTTTTCTCAGAGGCCTCTTATACAAAAAACACTTTCATGAACATTTTGACATGAGACTGCACTTAAAGAGGAGGATCCATGGGCAGATGTACTGAAATGGCCAATAAATGAACCATGAAAGTGGAATAAGTAAGGCCACAGGATGGTTAGTCCCACAAATATTGTAAAACCAGAGAATATCTATCCCTAAATGGGTGCTGGTTATGTTGCTGGCCCCAAGTAGCAAAACTTTTCCAAATGCTAATATATAATTTTCTAGTAGCAGTCTTTCTTGCATCTGTAAGTACCTTCTGCACATCCTTAGTACACAGGTGCCTAAAGCAATACAAAGCTTGAGCAGTGAGAGAGGGACAACTGCCCTGTACACAAAGTGTTGTGGAGTGCAATCAGATGATCCGGATCTTTTAATGTAATATTGGCTTTTAAAAGTAGGTATTGCATTTGTGGTCAAACCTGAGCAATATAGAGCTCTGTATGTGGTCTAAATTGTACCAAATTATTCCTACATTGTACCAAGCAGTTTGCTACAGTTTAAAAAAATATATATATATTTTAATACATTGTAGGAAAGGAGGGACATAGGCAAAGCACAGAAATGGGACCTGAATGGCTGGAGCGGGAGGGGGGTATCAATAATCGGGCCACCTGGTTGGTGCACCAGTGAATGGATATTTTTAAGCAATTGGCTTATTGACGTAAAGAGTGTTTTTTTTTTTTTTTTTTTTTTTTGGTAGAGTTGGGTGGGTGGGTCTAACTGTAATAAACCGATGGCTACATTTTTTTTTATTCTGTCCACTTGAAGGGTAGCTGGTTTGTAGTACTGACACAGGGCACTGGTTGAGCCAGCTATATTTCTGCCTAAAAGAAATTAAGACCCTATCATTCAAGCAGTCAGTTGAAGGTGATTGAGTTTGAGGTACACCCCCCCCCCAGTTCTTGTGAGTAGATCCAGTCATTGAGGAAGCTTGTGGTAATTACCCTGGCCATTTCCATCAGAAGAGAGATCCATGTTTGTCTGGGCTAGAAGGGAGTCACCTCAGTGATCCTGGAGGATTCCTTCTGAATCTTCAAAAGTAACCTGGATATTAGTGGAAAGAGTGGAAAAGCATAAATGAGCATTCCTGTCCAAGGAAAAGAAAATATGTCTGTCTTTCAGGCCTTCTTGCATGGAGTCCTGGCATGACATTTTGCCAGTTGATTGTTCAGAGATGAAGCAAAGAGATTTACTTGTGTAACTCCACACAGATGGATCAAATTTTGTTAGACCCCCGATGTACTTTCCATTCACGAAAGTCTACACTGGTCCTGCTCAGCTTGTCTGCTGCACAGTTTTGCTCTTATGGAATGTAGGATGTCTGCACAGTGAGAATGTGCTGTGAAGCTATACCCCAAGCTAACACGGTTAGTCTGCAAAGGGGGATACAACCTGGTTCCCTCTTATTTGTGATATATCACATGACTGTGGTATTGTCTGTAGCCACTTGAAGAAGTCACAAGGACTAAAAATGTTTCAAAGAGTTGAATGCCTTGAACAGGGCAAGCATCAACTTGCAGACAGAATCCATTACCAATCCCATGAAACCTAGACACTACCATATATCACTTTGTGACGTCACCTCTACCCAACCCTTTTCCTGCCCATGTAAGGGTCTTACATACAAAACTAGCCCTCAATACTCCCAAAAACTAGCAAAAGTATTACAAAAACTAAACAAACACTATCTATACCTACTCCAAAAACTCACATGCTGTGGGGACATTCACCCTAATCCAGGACCCAATACATCTAACAACACAAACTTAACAACACTAAATCCTCTATATCTAAGACCTACCACTTCTCTTCTCCTCTTAAACATTAATGCAAGGAGTATACTTAACAACACTCAAGACCTTCTACTAGCACTGTACAAACCAGATATCATTGTATTAATGGAAACTTGGCTTAAACCTGAACATCACAATAATGACATTACTGCTCCTGGCTACAATATTATACGTAGAGACAGATCAGAAAGAAAGAGACCAATACTGTTCCAAGACCACCTCACTATTGAACAATTTTAGTGTAATTCCAAAGAAGTCAAAAATGTAGAACTAATTCTAGCCAAATTAAAACTTAACCCCAACAAACAATTATTGCAGGTGGATATATCCCACCAGGCAATAACACTACCATACTAGAAAGCCTACTTAACTGGTTGTCATCCTCCCTTCTACAAGAAACCATACTTTTAGGTGACTTTAACATTGACTGGGCTGACTGTGCCAGTCAAAATCCCTCTACCTACATTAACCTACATGGGTTTACTCAAATTATATCTGTCCCCACAAGAATTGACAAAACCTCCAAATGCCAGTCAATCTTAGACTGGATTCTACTATGAGACCCCCTCTAGCTCAAGAATCAGGCTGTCTTCCTGACAGTCTGAGTGACCACCAAGCAACCTACTTAATTAGGAAGCGATCCCACCAGAATAAACAACCCATCCTCAGAGTAGTACGTAACAAAAAGACCTTTAAAGCCAATGACCTAATCAATTCACTAAAGAGTTGTAACTGGACTCCCCTTAAACAACTGTCTCTAGGTGAAGCCGTGCAGTACTGTAACTCAACCTTCCTAAAAATCTTAAACTGCCATGCACCCCCCAGAACCATTAGAATCAAAACTAACTACATCCCATAGCTAACAAAAGATACTACAACTATAATGAAAGAAAGAGACAAAGCCTGGTTACAATTTCACAAACACAATACTACTACCCTGAAACAGAATTATCTTGAATGCCACAACAAAGCCAAAAAACTAATAAAACTTGACAAAACGAACTACCATAAAACCATGCAAAAAAATACGCTCACAGCCCTCAAAAATTCTGGGCCACTATAAATAGTTTGCTGCACCCAAGAAAATCAACTACTCCTTCCCCTGTATTACCTAACAACTATGACAACATCCCTACCCAATTTAATGGATACTTTACTGAAACAGTCCAAGCCCTAGCCAACACACAAAACACAAGTAGGCTTCATACCAGCATAGACCCCACCCCATTTCAGTACAAAATACAACTCCTACAGTTTTTCCGTGCATCCAGTCTCAACTAATATTATTGCTAAACTCAAAAAACTTAAATCAACCACACTGGCAGCTGACAATCTGCCAGCAGAAGCCATAGCCTATTCTGTGTCCATTCTCATAAATAGGTCAATAGCAGAATGTAAAGTACCTCTCTCATAGAAAATATCACATATTATACCATTGTACAAAGGGGATAACTCCCTTGAATGTACCAACTACTGCCCTATTGCAATTCTATCACCTTTATCAAAAATATTAGAGAGATGAGTTCATTCCCAACTAATGCAGTACCTCCTAAAAAATGACCTATTATCCAAATCCCAACATGGCTTCAGACCCTCCCATAGCACCACCACAGCATTACTTGCATTTACCAACATTGTCAATCACCATAGAAACAACAGACTATTCATATCCTCCATATTCTAAGACTTCTCCAAAGCTTTTGATATGCTCCTAGAAATCCTAGCTACCCTTAACATAAGCTCCTCCACCATATCATGGTTCAACAGCTACTTATCAGCCCATCAACAAGCATTTTTATGGCAAGACCAATTGTCCCCGCTATTGCCAGTAGCCATAGGTGTCCCTCAAGGGTCCATTCTCGGTCCCTTGCTATTTTCACTATTTACTAACCAGATAGCCTCATCTTCACCCTCTGTCTCAATAGTGCAATACGCAGACAGCACCACTATTATATGCACCGCCCCCACCCTAAACGAACTAAAAACCATAGCAGAAACCTTAGTAAAAATATGGTTTATTAACATCAAACTTATTCTTAATCCTCCCCCCCCCCCAAAAAAAAAAAAACTCATTCTCTTTAGCCCAGGTAGAGCTCCTCCACTAAACAATGATTTTACCATAAAATCTAAAGATAACATACAAATCATCCCAACAACACACACAAAACTATTAAGTGTTGAAATTGACAGTAATCTGAAATTTGACATGCACATAGCCCAAACAATCAAGAAAGTTTACAAAAAGCTTGGTCTCCTTTACAGGAACAGACAATTCACCACTAGACATACCAAAACCACTATTACAAGAAACCATCTCTTATCCATCCTTCTTTATGCCTCTCCTGTCTTAACTAACCTTCGCCAAACTGAACTAACCAAAATGGAATCATGCTACAACAAGATTGCCAAGTTTGCTACTGATACCTCTTATAGATCCTATCACTGTCTAGCCCTCAAGCTACTTAACTGGCATAGCTCAACTCCTCCTACTCAACCAACTCTCAATAGCTCATAGGCTCTACTACCTTCTTGACAAAACTCCAGCCCTTTAGCACCTAATCCACCCCTATACCACCACCAAAACCTTAAGATCTAGTAATCAGAACCACATAAATATCATCAAACATAAAAATGATGCTGGCAAATCGCTCTTTGCCTGCTCTGTTGTCAGAACCTGGAACTCACTCCCAAAATACTTAACTTCTACCACCTCTCCTTCCCAATTTAAAAACTACTCAAAACCCACTACTTAAATAACTGGCTTTGTTCATCTGACTCCCCAGGTTAAGCCATACTACCGCACTGTTGCTGGGATTCTGCTAAGGATCAAACAGTTGCTCTCCACTTTCATTCTCTACTGATTTATCCAACTATAAATCCCTCTAAAGTACTTATTGACTGATCAGCCAATGTCATACTCTCAACAGAATAAAAAAATGTTTGTAATCTCTCAAATATTCATATTTATATATTCTGTACTGAAAATGACTTAGTATTAGATATTTTAAATGAAATGTTATTCTCTACTAAGTATGCTCCATTGTATTCAAATATGTATGATGATATGTTTCCTTATTGTCTCACTTTTGTACTGTATTGTTTTTGTAGCTTTTCTCCACGGGCATCCAATGAAAATGGACCTGTGTCCAGTCGGACTTTCCCAGTAAACAAATTTAAAATAAAGTAAAAATAAAATAAATTGATGTACTTTCATACTTTCATCTGTCCTAGTGTCCCACACCCCCTTCACTTTTATCCCTCCTGAAAAAGCTCCCCAAGCAAAATCTGAGGCATCTGTTATGAATGATTACTTTGGAGCAGGGATGGAGAAGGGGGAGACATGGATTTAAGGATATTTGTATTCTTCACCAAAGGATTTCTCTTCTGACAAACTGCAGAACTGAGATTTGAAGAGAAAATGGTGATGGTGCAGGGACCAAAGAGATTTTGCTTATCACTTTATCTTTCTCATGTGGACTCTTACCAGGGGTTTCATGATAATCAGAGATGTCATGAGATCTAACATTCTGAGGTTTTCCCTCACTGTGACCAAAGTCTAAGTGGAAAACCTTAGACTTAGGTCTGTTTTTCCTGTGCAAGTAAGCTTTTTTAATTGAGATATCTAGATGACATTCCATGAACACAACATTGTGAGAAGTTAATAAAGACTTTTAAATGTTCTCTTGGAATCCCAGCTTGTGTAAGAGATCTCTCACCCCAGTGACAGATTCCTGACACTCTCCAAAGATAGTCAAGTCATCTAAACATGGAACAATGTGGATATCCTGTAGTCTGCAATAAGCTCTAACTGGAACTAGACACCTTGTGAACACTATTATTGTAGTGGATAGTCCAAAGTGTAAGGCAGAGAATGAATGTGACTCAAACACAAAACCCTAAGAAAGTCTGGATGAATAGGGATGTCGTGATAAGCATTTTTTTAAGTCTAGTGTTACCAGGAAACTTAAAAGAGAAGAGATAACAGGTTGAGAAATTACATCATTTTGAATTTGGGCACTATCACAAAGAGGTTTAAGAAAGAAAGGTCCAGAAATGGTCTCCAAGCACTTTCTTTCTTTCTTTGGCACTAGAAACATCTTTGAATAAAAATCCTTCCTCGCCTGAGAAGGAAGAACTGGTTCTATCACTCCTTGGCAGAACATTTGATGAAGAACAGGGGAAACAAAGGAGTCTGATCAGGAGGATGAACAATGACCACCCAGAATGGAAGAATTTCCTTCCACTGCCATCTGTAAACTTGTATGATTTTCAGAACCAATTTGTCTGCAAATGTCTGTTGTCAGAAAGAAAATGGAGATTCTGACATTCTTGAAGAAAAAGGGGGTCAGGATGAGCGGGGGGGGGGTCACAAGGTTATTTTTACTTGTTGAACTGTCCTTGATTTGGGGAAGTTTGAGACTTCTATTTGGAGCCTGTAGATCAATATGTATGTATACCTTTAAGATGCTTTCCAGGGGCTTGCACAAATGTATAAATACTGAGCACGTGCGAGCCTGACTGGCAGTTGAGATGTAAGCATGTACTATATGTCTGTGTAGTCTGTCAGTTAATCAGTTTGTTTAGATTTTGTACTACTGCTATCCATCCTGATGTGTTTCTGTATAATAAAGCATATAAACCAATGACCCCACCTGTTCATCTTCAATGGTAAAACAAGGTGAGTGACAGAACACCTTGCCATTTTTTTCTTTAATGTTTGTTTGCCTTTATTTCATTGAAATTGTTTATTCCACTTTTTGTCAAAACTGGATGAGAAGACAGAAAATCTTTTGGAAAACTTGGAAAAAGAGGGCTGAATAATCTCTCTTCAAAGGTGAATTTAAAATTTCATTTTTAACATAATCTAGGAGGTTCTGAGAATGCAGCCATACAAACTTCCTCAAAACAGTACCAGTAGACATAGCCATGGAAGATGTATCAACAGTGTCATACACACATTGTAAACAATGAGTAGTGACCTGTGCAATAGAAGAAACTAAATTATTTAATTTTTTTCCTCAAAAGAAGAAACTGCAGATAAAACATTCCTCATATTTTCACAGTCAGAACAAACTTTAATATACGAGACTGACAATTCAAAATTCTGAAAATTGAAGTTGCAGAAGCATGCATTTTTTCCCATACTCCTCTATAATTTTCCCATCCTTAATCACTAATGGCAGCAGCAGCTTCTCTAGGGATGGCTACAGCATTCTGATGTAACAGGGAAACCTTATCTGTTCCATCTCCCAGGCCGACAAGAGTAACTCTACCTTGCCCACTGAAGGGAGCCCAACAGCCACAGAGAATGTGTCTAACCCCCAATCCATAATGGCTGTAGGTGCTATACCAGAGGGATTCAGGGGAAAAAGATGAGTGGTCTGAGGTATGGCAAATGGCCACAGTAGAGTCATTCATCTGCAGCTGAGGCAGAATGCTAACCTGCTATGGCAGCAAAGGCTGTTTGTTTAATTTTTTCTTTTTATGGCTGGAAGAAGGACTGACATGGGATGAATAGTCTGTTCCATGGTCAAGCCAAAAATGGTGGCTCTTTCCTGGAGAAGGCAAGCAATAATTGCTGGTAAACACTACTAGTCTACAAATGTCATTTTTTGACAGGAAAACTATAAAAAGCACTTTAAAACACTATGCCAGCCCCACAAAAGTAAAATATACATAATATTTCCACAAAACAAATGTTTTCAGTTAGTTTGCATCACTTTTAAACTGTCATAAAAAATAAGCATTCCATTTAAACGTATATTACAGTCTCATAACAGTTAATTCAGTTACCACACTCCTGGCATTAAATAATTTCTGGAAGAGGAAAGTGATAAAGCACAAACACCAATAAGAAAATAGAAGCTATTTTTCCCCCAAAAGGAAACTTATCTGCCCAGCAAAGGAACAGCACAAGCTGAATGATGATCCTCAAAAGCCTTAGATGAATGTAGTCTTTAACGGCAATAAAGCTATGAAGGGCTTTGTGCCCAAACATGCCTTTTATTTAGCTCAGCTTGAGCTGTATGACAATTTGGGCACATGAAAGGCACCCTGAAGCTTTGGAAGCTGGCCAGCTGTTATAGTCTTGGCAGGATATTACCCATATAGCTAAGGTTACTGCAACAGTAATCAGTATGATGGCCATCAGTCTGTATCTGCTTTAGCTAAGGTCTTTAAGCTTATATTAGTCATAGTTGCACTACATTTTGCTATTGGTATTAAGCCCTAGCTTCATTCTTATGTTCTGAGTCTTTGTAAGACTAGCTCAGAACTAATTGCAACCACAAATAGGATGTACAGACCGATATGCCAAAAACCTTTTTATTAAAACAATTAGATATTTTTATGGAGGGAATTATAAATTAAAACATCAAAACACAAGTACATAGAAAATTTCAAGGTGGGCACCAATTTTTGCATGGACACAGCTGCCATCCTCTCCACATTTTGAGTGCCTTACCTTATGGGTAGTTCTTAAGATTAAGAAGGTTATGGATTCCAAGATGGCTGCTGACTAGGAAACCCTGTCTTCTGTGTGCTCTTACTACTACCAGTTAATCTACTAAAATCATCTGCTGCTGCTACATGAAAAATTGAAAGAAAGGATTTCCTAAAAATAAGCTAACCAAAATCTACTTACTTGTTGAGAAATGTTCTTCCTTTCTCTTGGATCTAGGACACTGAAAAGCTCTCCTACCTTTTTTTTCCAGCAGTGGTGTAGCAGTGCCTGCAGCCACATGTGCTTAGGCCAGACAGCACTATAAGGGCTCTGCAAGAACACAAATAAATAAGCAAAAAACAAAACTTCAGTCAAGATGGAGCAAATGGAAGCACAATCCTCAAAAACTAGACTGTCACTAGTTATGTCTCCAGAGAAAGAAACAACCACCAAAACACAAAAAAAAACTAGATCTCAGCCTGATGCTCCAAAACAGCTGCAGTCACATAAAAGCAAAACTGAGCATCCCCTCATAATGGAAGAACTGAAAGCAGCTCTTATCCCACTTCAGTCTGAAATTCAAACATTCTCCTCAAAGCTAACCTTGTTCGGTAACAATTTGGAACAAATCATTTCAAGGTTGGACCAAAATGACGAAAGAACTATGGACAATGAAATCTAAATACAGGAACTTCAAAAAAATCACTTCTGCCAATGAATCCTCTATAAAGGTCATGCAGCAAAATAATTGATCTGGAGGCTAGAGAAAGGCATAATAATGTGCTGATCAGAGGTATACCTGAGAAGTTTGAACAATCACAACTACTAAATATTGCAGAGGAAATATTTGGTCTCTTCCTGGAAAACAAAGATCTTGCTCAAACTTTTACAATTGAGAGAATACATAGAGCTCTGAGAAAAGCACAGGTCCCAGACACAACCAGGCAAATCTACATTAGACTACTAAATGCCTCACATGCCCAGTCACTCTTGCAAGCTGCAAAAAACAAGAAATCCATTATATGGAGGGGATCAAAAATTACAATTGCCCAGGACCTGCCACTTCCTATAAAACAATCCAGACAAACAATATCTCCTTTTTGCAAGTTTCTGATAAATAAAAACATAAAATTCCAGATGAAATATCCAGCTACTCTCTCCTTTCAGCACAGAAACGTCACATACTCCATCAAAGACCTTCAAGAAGTGAAAGCCACTTTTCACAAAGCATTTGTTGAAATTCCAGCAATCCCCAGCTAAGCATAAAGCAAGAAAGATTACACATCCAACCATCCGAGCATCAAACTAAATAAACAAACTGACCCTAATAAAAATAAATGATCTCACATACCTGCAAGCCTCCTGCTGATGCCCTGCAAATGAACCGATGAAAAAACAGACCCAAAACACCCTTCTTAACTCGGCAATCTGACTGAGGTATCTCTTCAACTTTTGCCTTTCTAGTTTTCTTGCTAAAAAGCACCTCTCTGTCTCAACGTTCAATCAGTAGGCCAAGAAACCATTTATCATGTTGTCACAGTGACCTATGACCTACAAGTGTAACCTGATAATATATCTTACAGGAAACCACTTGTTCTACTGTGGTACCATCTCAATATATGTTATGTGCACACAGTCGTCATAGCGAGGCTCCGCCCTCCTATCTAAACACTCCGTGCTGGGAAAAACTGAGAACATATGGCTTAAAGGAAGGAAAATCTGTCCTTAGGAACCTCATAATGCTGCATCTGTGCATTGGACAAGAGAGAGAAGCCAAATTTGTCCTTCTGGTAACTGGTTAGTTTTTACAGCCTTTACTTTTTTTTGTTTATGTTTTACTGTCAGAGTCAAGCTCTTATGCTAAGAACCCCTTAGCTTGGCCCGGTGTGGGACGGAGCAGCGTGGATGAATGCCCTTATTTTAAATGCCTTGACTGCTGATGATATCAGCTACTGTCAGCTTCTTACCACGGAAGAAAGAAGCAATAGTTTTGGAATAGAGACCTTGTTGAAAGTTGTTGAAAACCTAATTGTCATGCTAACTGCTATTTCAAGAGAATCTGTTGAATCTAAGATTATTGTAACCTGATGGCAGTGTTTGTTCATGTTTTTATCGTGCCAGAACTCGATTAGTATGAGAAGCTCTAGAGGGAAATCCAGTATGAAATGATCCTAAAGTTACCGTCTGGGCCACTGATGTTGTGATGAATTAAATTGAATGTAAGGGGAGTGGAGTAATGGCTGGAAGTCTTATGATTAGGATTAGTTTAATTTGTTCTGGATGCCTGATCTGAATTAGAATGAGTATCTCCACTGAGTAGTGCTTGTAAGCTCATCGGACAGATCCATTTTAATATATGGTTTGGAAGACTAAGGTACTTACTAGTTCTGATGGGAAAGCAGAGTGGTTCCTATACAAAAGTTAGATCAAAGAACAATAGAAGGATGGTAGTGCATGGTAAAGTAAGTGCAATAATAGTGCGCTTCTGCAGCTCCTGTTAGAATGGACAGAAGACATTAACACTGCTTCTGCCAAAATGACATTTGACAGGACTGTCAGGCTGGCATATTTAGCCACAACTGCACATATCCTTATGCCAACTCACAGAACTGCATTGTATTTTTGACCTGACGCTAATAATAGGTAACAAGGAGTACACTGTAGAACTCTTACTGTTTGAACAAGGTTTATAATGGAGCAGAGCAGACCATTTGGTATACACACGGGGCTCTACTCTAGCTAAGTACAGACAGGCTGACTTTTCGTAAAATCATCATAAATAATGCAGGCTAAGGACCTATGTTATTGCCTTGATATCCAGGGTAATCTAGGGAAATATCAGCTACCCTATATCTTCCCTAGCTGTCATATAACCTCTAAACAACTGCATTGTCTTTAGCCATATCAAAAAAAAAAAAGAAAAAAAAAAATGAATGATTTTCTCATGCAGCTAAAGGCAGGTTTTGAAGGTAACCTATATCAGCTCTGTGATGTGGGACGTGCTGCTCCTGTGTATTCCACAATAACTTAGATGCAGTTAGCATACTAGGGGTTGTAGGATCCAGATGTGAAGGAAAGTGAGTAACCATCTAGGGTCAGCCCAATAACTGCATGTATACACAACAAGCTGAACTGCTGATGCGAGCTGACTGAAATCTTCACTCAGGAAGTAATGGATGGGCTAGCATTCTAACTAAGACAAAATGGGGTGAGAATGCTGTATCATCCCCAGGGGACAATAATACAGGAGTCCACTTGGTATGACTGTTTGTACTGTTATATAATTCTGTTTAAAAGGGGGAAAAAGAAGAAAGGGAAAAAAAATAAATCTCTTCAACTATATGTACAATGTGTTTTGCGTTAACTCTTTTGCTTGAACCAAGTACATGATTTGGCTCATATTATAAGTTAATTAACTAAATAACAAATGTCAATTTTAAGAGCAAGAAGCTCAAGTGTGGATAGTAAGTTGGATTCTGGAATATTGGTAATTCTTTGTAAAATAGTCATGTAAATAGTATATTTTTATCTCTTTCAGATAGAAGTAGATTGTGGTTAAGCACGGGGGAGGTCTGAGAGAGGAGGCTGTCACTATACTCTACTACTACTATATACCTATCCCAACAATAACAAAAACAAAAATACTTATATATAAACATCTCTACTGGCACTCTAGCTATATATCCCTACATAATCTTTATTTCCCTCTATACGTAAAATCTTTTAACCCTAGCAATAAAGTCCAAACTTTGCCAACCCACTAAATAAATCCGAATGGTATCGATAGATTCATGGAATATTAAAGGGTTACAAAATAAAAAAAAGGAGCCTAGTACTACATCTTATTCAAAAATCTCCTTTTGAAATTACCCTTATCCAAGAAACACACATAACAAAGGAGCAATGGGTGAACGACACTAAAAAGAATGGATAAAACAAATAATAGCTGCAGGGAACTGTACAGTCTCCAAAGGGGTAGCAATAGCTGTTAAAAACTCATTTAGAGGCTCAATCATAGCCACTGGTGGAGATCCAAAAGGCAGATGATGTTATCTAACATGTTATATCCCACGCTTTAAGAAATAAATATTTATATTAAACGTCTATGGGTCTTGCTTCCATCGATCCTCTTTTCTATATGAAATATATTCACTTATCGAAAAGTTCCACAACCACCTAATGATCCTTGGGGGCGACTGGAACATGACCATTAGACCCGAACTGGACAGAACTTGCAAATCCAACAAACATCCTTTGGGTATTACTAACACTCTAAGTGATATAATGGATGATTTTAAGTTATTTGATCCTTTTGAACTTTTCAGAAATGACTCCTCTATTAGTAACTACACATTCTTCTCAGCGTACCACAAATACTGGTCCAGGATAGTCTTTTTTTTAATCTCAGCATTGTTTTCATCTTATGAAATAGTATATAACAGTGACCCTAGAACTATATCTGACCATGCCAAAATTAATCTTAACTTAAATATCTATAAACCTAATCATGAGAACCACATGCCTACAAATTGGTCCCTTAATCCTAACCTCTTGAATAACAAGACCCTTCACCAAGAAATCCAAGAATTACTTTCACAGACTACAAGTTCTTTTGAAAAGTCAGACATCTCCCTAGATATACAATGGGCAGCAGCTAAAGTCACCTTAAGAGGCATCCTTATCCAAAAGGCATCCCTAATTCAGAAACAGTCCAAATCGCATACCTTGGCATTAGAAACAGAACTAAGAAGACTAGAATCAGAGTTGTAAACCAAGTTTTCTGTAGATATTGAAAAACAGATGATCACCCTTCAGAAACAACTATACGAATTACACCTAAATCAAACCTCTCTTATGGAATCCAGACTTATTCACAGATACGCTGAATGGGTGCAAGCCCCTTCTAAAATTCTAGCAAGGATAATAAATATTAAGCCCCCACCTACCACAATAAAACAAATTAACCATAGGGGTAAACCCTACTTCACAGATAAAGAAATCATACATGTATTTCAAGAAGTATATAAAGAAATCTACGGACCCCAATTACTCGATTTAGAAAGCCTAGATGACCCTTTCCTAGATGTACTGCAATTTCCACTAATAAGTGACACCCACAACAAACTGCTAAAGGTGCCTATAACCATGAAAGAAATAATTGTAGCCATCAATAAACTGAAACCAGGCAAAGCCCCAGGCCCAGACGGCTATGTGTCGGAATTCTACAAGGCCTTTAAGCAAGTCCTAGCCCCCATTCTACTTAAGGTCTATAATCATATAATCCAATTTGGCATTTCCAACTTATATATTAATAACTCCAAGACTATTCTTATACAGAAGGCAAATTACACTAACCTCACTACAAATGACTATCGCCCAATTGCTTTAATTAACCTTGACATAAAGATTCTATCGTCTATCCTGGCTTATAGATTAAAAAATATATTACCGCATATCATATCCCATGACCAATTAGGTTTCATGAACAATAGACATGTATGGGACAACACTCTATCCATTGAAGCCATAACCAATATGACAAAGTATGACAAATCTGCAGTTTCGGTTGATGCCCAAAAAGCCTTTGACAGGGTAAACTTACATTTTCTCTTCAAAATTATGAAATGCTTCTCTATCCCTGATGAATACATCAAAATGGTTGCAACCCTCTATAACAAGGCATCTACTACCCTAAACATAAACAAGAAGAATTCAAGTCCAATTCAAATAATAAACGGTACAAGGCAGGGTTGTCCGCTTTCACCTTATTTATTTAATCTATATCTTGAAGGCCTCTTGTTAAAGTTAAGCGAAAAAACATTCCATCACCCAGTCTTTATATATAAAATACCAGTGAAATATACAGGCTTCACAGACGATCTAAATATTTATTTGGAACTACCTTCAACTGATCTAGAAAAAATTCTACGCTCTATTGGCAAATTTTCACAAATCTCAAACTATGCCATAAATTCCAACAAATCAATAATCTTCCCTTTAAACCCTCTTAGCCATAAAGATTTTTTCATTCCAGAAACAAAGATCAAAGTTAATCACACACTTAAATATTTGGGTATTAATTTCTCCCATCCCCAACATGAACTAATTAATAACAATCTATACAAAACATGGTCAAAGTCATGGAAGACCTCACAAGGTGGAAGAATCCAAACGTTTCCCTCCTCTCAAAAGTAGCCATTATAAAAATAAATACCCTACCCAAAATTATTTTCCATCTCTTTGACCTTAATCAAAGCATTCCAAATACTTTCTTCTCAAAAATGAATACTATATGGGGGAAATTTGTGTGGTACCCTAAAAATGTCAGAATTGGTTATACCAAATTAACACTTCCTAAAGAAAAGGGGGCCTGGCCCTTCCGGATTTTCTAACATACTACCATATAATAAATGCCAGCTGTATTTTGCACATAACCAATTTCCATCCTACAGATAAAGACTGGAACCCCATATGGACAAAAATCTACAATGCACACATAAGCGCATCCAACATTAATCCTAGAGCAACCATCTTTCTCAATCCTAAAACTCTCAAAGAATATAAAATTCATCCTATATTAATAAAAAAATATCATTGGGTTCCAAAAGCTGATAACATCTCTCAATTTGAAAAACTCATTAGTGATGGCCCAACCAATTCATCTAAACCCCAACTTCAAATTGAGTAACACCATGTTAAATTTTGATAGTTTTCCAATCATAAAGAGCTGTACAGTATGGGACTTCTACAAAATTAAAGATTTACCCTTTGAAGCCATCATAGCCTCATTAGCAGTCAATAAAAATACTACATAATTATTAAACAAATACTATACCTAATATATCTGGTTACAGACAAGACTAAAGTCACCCCATCAGAATTTCAGCTATATCAGAAACTAATAACCCAACTTCTGTTAAGGACTAAAATGCTTTCTAATGTATACAGATTAATAACAAAAATTAAATATCAAGATAATATTCTATTCTCTAAGTACTGGAATAGCCAAAACAAAGAAATAATTGACAAAAAACTTGAGGTAATTGACACAACAATAAAATTAACCACTTTTAAAAAACTGATATATACTCAGTTCATGATAAACAATAACGCCTATATTACACCTTTATTCCTAAGTAAAACCAACCCTAATGCCTCGCCTTTGTACCCAACCTGCCCTAATTCGATAGGAGATACACTTCACATTTTTTGGTCCAATAAAAATGTCTATAAACTATGGTGCTCTCTAAGAGCACAACTTGAAAAAATGTGATACATGAAGTCAACCCTATCCTGGATAATGGCAATTTTGAATATTTTCCCCAGTCCCTATAAATATGAACAGAAACATATTACTGTAATGCTATGTGCACTACTTAAAACTTATATTACGCTAAACTGGTTAGACAGGTCCAAAACATTCTGGAAGGAGTTCAAGACTACATCTATCAAATATGTATTAGCAAGTAAGCTAAAGACAACAAGCAAAAAGAAAATAAACTACTTCCAAAAATACTGGAATAACCTTATAGAAGTTCTTAAATAAATAACGTTCCTCGCTTTATCTCCTCTATTTCTCCTTGCTCCTATGGCCGCGTCCCCATTTCCCTATTATTTAATATCCCCACTTCCGAGGGAGGACTAACTCTAGCCTAAATACTTTTCAATTTTAAGTCCCCAACTCCACTCCACTCAACTCCACTCTAAATCCTGAAAAATCAAAATAGAAACCCTATTACCATGCTCCTATACCCTAGTATCAGTAGAAACAACTAATATCTCCATGCTAATACCTCCTTACTTAATGACAGACAAATGTACATAATGTAGATAGTTAAAGCAAATAGGTATTGGGTTTACGATCTTATACTCTTACATATGATTACTCAATATTTTAAATTGTCAAGACTCCCTTTCACTATTCTGTGTTAAATTCTAAAACACTTGCGCATGGGAGGTCAATTGTTTTCCTTGTAATTTTGTGTTGAACCTATATGTTATTAACCAAGTATTTACTAACTGTATCCACCTTCTATATGTTGATCCTATATGCTTTTGTTGTATGATCTGTATTTGTATTTGTATATTAATAAAATACAATAAAAATTAGATTGCAAAAAAAAAAAAAAGATTAAGAAGGTTATATAGTGATGAAAGAGAATATAGACAGGCATTAGACAGAGTTTCGCATATTTATGTACAAGAGAGTAAGATAAGGATTTATTATGGAAATGCAGACAGAAAGTAGATATAAGCTATAATAAGGAGCATGTTTACTACAGGAATGAAAGAGGTTGGGTAAGAAATGGAAAAAAGTACAATAGGACAGAAATCCATATTTTTCTCTCAAGGTTTACATTATTCTCACTGATTAGTTTAGTTTGGGGTATTTTAACAAAACATAAAGATTTAAGTTCTGTATTAGAAAATCAACCAATGAATTTCATATAAACATGGCAGAAACATTAGTGACATTTTAGTTCATGGTAAAATTTGTATGCCAACCATAAATTTGAATTATGAAATAGCACCCAAGGGCACAACCCCTTGTGATAGGTGTTCTTGTTGTGTTTTTTTGGTAAACAGTTTTTAAAAAAAATAATGGAAAAAAAATAGTTCAAGGGAGGTTTAGTTGTGATAGTGGGGGGAGGGTATAATTTATGCTTTAAGGTGTCCATGTGGTAAATTTTATATGGGGGAAATCAAAATGTTTTTTTGCCATCAGGGTAAAGGAGCATGTTAGGGATATTAGAAAAATGCAAGGCAGAAAGCCCTATACTCAAGCAGTTTAGGGATTATCACAATGGGGAGGTACAGGGCTTACAGGCTACAACATTAGAACAGATTCATTATGAATCTTATGATGTTTTTGATATTAAAAGTAGACTTCTTAAAAAGGAGTCAATGTTTATTTTAAAATTTGACACTTTGTCCCCTAAGGGTTTAAACAATGAATGCAAATGCAGATGTCTGATTTAATTGAAAATAATTACATTTCATTAATTAATTTGAATTGTCTGACCATTTAATTGGATCATTTTTGTATTTAAGTGAGTGTCCTCATGTGAAATTTTGTAGTCTGTAAAGGGTATTGAGTCGAGATACTAGAAAAGTCTTGCTTTTTGTTTTAATAAAAAGTTTTTTGGCATATCTGTCTGTCCATCCTATTTGTGGTTACACATAGTTGGAATCTTCATTGTGGTTGCTAGTTCAGAACTAATGTTTGCATTAAGGTAGTTCCAGGCCCGGTAGCTCAGAACTGAGGTTCTAATAGTTTTTCCTTTCCATTCACCCTGTTGTTGTGTTCTTAAACCCAATGTATCTGTTCTTGCATGTCTCTTATGATAATTTAGCAATGTAATTCCCTCCCTCTTCCTACTTATTGCCTGTTATCATAAGCACATAAGTATCATTTTGGAAAGTTTCTCCCTTTACTGGTTCTTTCTGGTGTCAGAAGAATGTTTCCAGACTAGTTGTTTTGTATTGAATTTTAAATACTGAGTATCAGGTTTACCCAAACATTACCCTGAAAAATACAAACTCCAAGCAGTTGCTGTCACCCCAGGGCCATTCCTGTAAAAACCATGGATCACCACTTCAGCACATCTTCTGTTGCCAGCCTGACTGAGATGGGTATCTACAGACAGTGTAAGAATTGTCTCATGCTGTCTTATGATCATCAATTTCTCAAACAGCATAAAACAGTGCGTGATGTATACATATATAATGTCCTTGGAGGCAAAAATGTCACACACAGTAAACTCAGACACCAAAATCATCATCTGTACACCACATATCTCACCTCAACAAGGTCATCACAATTCACATAATCCATCATGCTGAGGTTCTAAAGATTAGCCTGCATAAACTCCAAAACATAATGCATGTGCAAGCACACTCAGCAAGTTAAACCTAACTCCTCACATAGCACAAAGAGTCCCAAAGTCATGGATGCTGAGATTGTAAGGCAGGGGTCAGCCCAACTAAATATTCTTGTTGTAGGTGACTCCATTGTAAACATACTGATGTAAATCTTACCTGGCTGAGCAAGGAAGGAGTGACTGTTAGTCATTTGTCTTGTAGCAGTATCCATCATATCATACATCAACTCAAGTACTTTAACAATACTTACTAGTATAACTCTGTCATAGCTCATGTCACTGTCAGTGGCTTGAGGTGTACCACCCTCAAGTATATGAAGAAAGACATGACGGAGCTCACAGACTATGTGTCCAAGACAGGAAAGGGCATAGCATTGAGCAGCATTCTACCTTCTCCAAGGATTTTGTCACAGTATGAGCAGAAAATAATTGACTTCAATAAGTGGCTAGTTTTTGATGTCATTTGGGGGGGCCCAGTATTTGTCAACCTAAGAGGATATGATTGATAGACCTCACTGCTTCACTAGGGATTGCCTGCATCTGTCCTCCCTAGGGTTTTAATAAATGGCAAAGACAATGTCCACCCTTACAGTGCCTTTTTAGGAAATGCTTACCTGATAAACATACCAAACAAAGGAAATCATGAAGGTGTTATTGATCAACACTAGGAGCCTGAACAAGAAACTACCCTCCCTACAAACCCTTTTCACTCTGGAGAATGATGATATCTATGTACAGTATGCAGATGACTCCACAGTCATCACCATCACTGACAACCCCTCTGAACTCATCTCTCCCACTCAGGCATCCTTTAACTCTGTTGAAACCTAGCTCTCTAATAATATGCTTATTCTGAACCCCCCCAAAAAACAAAACACCTACTTTTCTTACCTAAAAATGTTAGTCACCTTAAACCTACTTTCTCTATACTTTCCCTCAAGTAACACTCCTACTGAAGTTGAATCAAGCACAAAACTCTTAAGTGTAAATATAGATGATCAGCTTACGTTCGACTTACATATTAACAAGTGTATCCAGAAGACTCATCAAAAACTGGACCTGCTATATAGAAATAAAAAGTTTCTCACGAATAAAGCAAAAGTAACCGTTTGTCATGCCTACCTCCTACCCAGCCTACTCTACAGCTCTCAAGTCCTCACAAACCTGAACTCGTCTCTCCTTACTAAATTAGACTCTACCTACAACAAAGTAGCCAGATTTGCAGCACACCAAACATATAAATCCCATCACTGTTTTGCTCTAAAACACCTAAACTGGCCAGAATGACCTCACCAGCTTCTCCTGTCTCAGCTCCTGATTATTCCCTCCATTCTATACCAGCCTTCCTACTGCCCCAGCTTATCTTCTCTTATCTCTCAATATACTCCCGCTAGACCTCTACATAGCTCAGAAAAAGACCTTTTACAGATCTATAAACCTAAGACCAAAATGGGATGCAACCTCTATAGCTACCATCCTACAATCTCTTGGAACAGGCTGCCATTAGAAATTAAGTCCCACAAACAACTTAAACAATTCAAAGCGGCTACCAAGAAATACTTATAAACTAACTGGTCTTGCCAATGTTCTCACCCCTTATAATCCTCCTTACAGTCATCAAGGCTATGCTCTACCTGCCCACTATGCTTTCCTGCTTCCCTCATCTCTCCTTCTTTTCCTCTCTGCACTTCCCAGCCCTTTTTATCTTTCTTGTAACTGGCATCTTAACTTTGCCAGCAACCTACTTAAACTTCTATTAATAACCTGCATCTCTTCTCTCTCTTCCAATTACAATGATGCTCAGTAAAGGCCAATGTATACTGTGACTCTTCTTTATCTTGCCCTATTGTTAAATTGCATTGTTTTTTTATTTACACATTGTAAAAATCTAATTTTTAATTTTTGTAAATGTATAACTTCTAATTCTGTAATATTTGTAAATTTATCGTAACTTCTAATTGTTTATCTCTACTGTACTGTTTATGTAGCTTTTATACCCAGGCCTCCACTGAAAAAGGGCTTTTCAGCTCAGTTGGACATTCCTGGTCAACAAATGTAAAATAAATAAATAAATAAATGTAGTGACTGAGACAAAACAGCAAAGAGCACTTCAGCTGTGCAGGGCTATAATGCCTTCATACATTTAGACTAGCCACTGTGTAGGTTGGGGAAAAAAGGTGGAGGTGTGTCAATCTTCATCTAGAAAAGACTCACATCAAGGCTGATAA
The DNA here is from genome assembly GCF_019279795.1 of Protopterus annectens. Classification (NCBI taxonomy): domain Eukaryota; kingdom Metazoa; phylum Chordata; order Ceratodontiformes; family Protopteridae; genus Protopterus; species Protopterus annectens. Next base: position 537,749,529 of record NC_056739.1, read on the forward strand.
AGCAGTATGATGCACTACTCAACTGACCATAGTTAATGTTTCATGGATTTCACAACACCAGCATCATGTACTACTAGAACTGTACGGATACTGATAGCATTCAAGAAGCTGAGGATTTGTGTTGGCCTTGTCTGCAGCCCTATGGTGTATCTATTCCAGCAGATACTAAGGTATGTGTGGCTTTACATATATTAGCTACAGACACATTTCGGCAAACCTGCTAGAGACACAGTTGGGTTATTCACACATCTATTTTAAGAATACTTCATTTTTGATACCACGCTTCAGTATGTGGGGGGAGCATATGTGATTCCCTTGTACCACAAAAGAGACATCCAACCAATGCCATGTGGGATTTCTATGATATAGCTCATTTTCCTGAGTCACTGAGGGCCGTAGACTGTACCCACATTGAAATAAAGGCCCCACCTGATGAACTGAGAAGGAAGTATGTGATCTATAATGGACATCAGGAGCCAAGGGGCCTGTAATGCAGAGGGTGTCATCTACAATGTATCTTAGCATGTAGCAGTTATCATGATTCCCACATATGAAACATCTGTAACCTGTACCAATCAAGGGTTGACTTCCCCAGGGGCATCTTTTGGTGATACCAGATGTATCCTGGACCCCTTGCTAATGACATCCCTAAGAAATCCACAAAATCAAACTGAGCAGGAGTACAACCATACACAGTAACAAACAAGGAATGTTACTAAGTGTGGGTTTGGGCTGTTAAAAGCATGCGTCTGGGTTCATCTCATAGTACCCTGCAGTATGACCCTGGCATATATGGAAAAAAATATTGACATTGTGTTGAGTGTTACACAATATCATACTTAGGAAGAAGTTACAGCACGGTGTGCACTTGCAGGAGCAGTAGTTCCAGCATACCTGGCACTGGAGGCAGAATTAAATGAGGATTCAATGGAGAACCCAGCAGCAGGGGATGATTGTATCAGATGGAGATGGCCACAGTATGCCCTGACACTTGTAAGCAGGCATCAGCTTGAACATAGCTTCAGAGCATACTAGACAACAGTAACACAGATAAACCAGGAAAACTAATGCATGCAAAACCAGTGCTAGGCTGCTCTTACCTATGCATAGGCTAGCCATGCTGTGCATCAGATATAGGCAACCCAAGCAACAGTGTACAAAGGGCAGGGCACAGTTATCATCATTTACACAGGTGGAGAAGGAAGCACATGAAGAGATATTATTCACATGGAAATGTGGAGGCGCTAAGGATTATTAAAGTAAAACATGCTATTGTATTCTGATTCTCCTGGTACACAGCCTCAGCAGTTGTTTGTTGCAACACACCAATGTACTTGATAAGGCCAAGGCATGCATGGCAGAGATCTGTGCATCCCATGTATGCAACCGCTCATGATAGCTGGCTCTGCCAGGAGTTGCACTGGTTGTACCATGACCATGGCTAGTTGCTGGTGTACTTACGATGGTTAGTTATATCTGTTAGGATATATGCCACTTCTGAGTATACCACAACCACAGGGATGTCCTCTTCTGGGTGTATACACCTCCACAACAGATATAGCAATGGAGTGTTAGTGCTGTGGATCATGATCTTGGACACCAACAACCATGATGGTTACCATCTGTAGAGGTAGCACTGGATCAGCTTCATGGATAGCACCTCACCCCTGGCAGGTGACATTGAGTGGACATGGCACTTTTTAGTATTTGACTGACTTTATCCAAATAATCACACATACATGACAAGCACTTCCACAAGTCATCTTGCAAACCTTGCATCACCCTCACTAACTCTGTCAAGGCTGGGATGATACTAGCCTCTACCTCCATGATGGCCCTACACATACTCTGTGTTGTAGTCATTGACATACCAATCTCAGGAGGGGGTAGTAACCATGTCTCTAATGAGCGCTATTACCCATCCTGCTGTGTGTGCACCTCTATCCATGGCTGCTATGGTCAGATTCTAACATGTCTTCTGGGGGTACCACATTCCCCTTACTCCTAGTTTCCCTATTAACCTGTCCTCCCTGTATGCTGTGTGCTTCCTGGGTGTCCACAGGCATAGAGTCTGTGTCCATGGTCTATATAGGGAATACAGTGGTCACACTCCCTGAGTCTAAAACACACACACACACACACACACACACACACACACACACACACACACACACACACACACACACACTGTACTCTCTGACTGTACCAACTCATCCCCATTATCATTATCACAAGTTGCAATTTCTCCAACAACAGCTGTGGCAGTTCCACAGTTATAGTGCCAGATAAAGAACCACCTATGAATATATCAATAAAAAAAATCACCTGTGAATGCATTAAAGAGCAATGTCCTGTGGAAGTATGACCTAGCACCAGAAATATACATGAAGATGAGGTGTACAAGTAAAGTTACATTAAAAAAATAAATACTGTAATTGCATGCCTTGTGCAGATGGCCATGGAGGAGGAGTCCTGTATGTTTCAGTATACCATAAATCAGACAGGTTTAATAACTAGGACTGTGATTAATGGGTTCATAGAATATATGGGAAGTCTTACATAAAAATATGTCTACATACCTGTGATATCTGCAGTGGTGTGGTTTTTGGCTGATCAGGCTCTGTACCAACATCCAGTACCACATTGTAGTACCATGCTGAAGTGCCACAACCTCTGATAGAGGCCTGAAACTCCTCTGTCTCATTGAGAGGTGGTTAACTCAGTACTCCACTGCACACAATAGCCTACCTTCCTGTGCCAGGTATCAAGGTCTTATTTCAACATCTTGTGTTAAGTCAGTAGCCCTGGGATGCACCATCTCATAACTATAGTTTTGGCAACCAACCACATTAATGTTTGCCACATACCTTACCAGGCACAGGTCCAGAAGGCCAGGCCTGCAACATGCAGGCCAAAGAGCCATTTTTATTGGAGAGGGAGGGCTTGAATAAGCACCTCATTCTACACATTGGAGAACTTTGGTTTACATGTCATCTTTTCACTAGAGTGTACAGTGTGTTTCTGCTTCTCCTGCTTATTTCAGCATTGCTGCTTATGTATGGAAAACAGTAGAATTAACATCCATGTTCCCAAGTGGCTGTGTAAAATCCTTATACCACCAGTTTCCCCCTTGCCCATGTAGCATTCCGTTTGTGTACCTAATAGTTACATATCTGTTCCACAATCAAGTTTACTGAGCAAATATTCCTCACAAAACAATACTTATAACATAGACCAAGGTGACATGACTGCTTTCTCACAGGGTTAAAAATATTTTACAAATGCAATTTATGAGTAATCTACACAACAGATAAATGCTTTTAGTGAGAGTAGTATCACAACACCAGTCAGAAAGTATGGAACCATGCTTTGAGTTTGTGCTCATAAGTGTGTCTCCCATTATGCATTTCAGCCAAAGAATTGTCATACCCTTCTAGTCCCCTCCATACACCTTCCCAAAACACTTATAATAAGTGACATTAGAAAATTATGCCAAAAAGTACAGTAGCAATTAAAAGCAGTCATACCTGACCAAATATACTTGTAAAATATAGCATTTACCTTGTACATATAGAACTTTACTTTGCCTCAGCAAGGCCTTTCAGGTATGGCTGTTGCAGGTTTCAGAAGTTTCTGCATTGTGAATTCTTCTGTAATGAGCTGAGGATCTGTGTCTCCTCTCATGTTTATATTATATAGATTCACCTAGCTGGATGAGAAGATTATGTTAATTAGAGCTCAAATGATTATTCTTACTGAATCACACAATTTACACATTAAGAAAACCTGCTAGGCATCATGCTCAGTTGTCCTCGATGCTGTGCACACACCATGCTCCCTGTGGACACTACTTCACATGCACAGTCAACATCATGCCTTTAGAGAATACCTGGAATTCAACATTCATCCACATATAAATGAAGTCACTGTAGTAACTACTTTCTTAACAGCAAAAACAGGGCTACAGGATTGCCATGTTTTATACCTTAAAGTGCCATTGTGAGCCATAATAATACAGTTTATTAGCCCAGCCCACCATCTGCAATGCAAATCAGGTGTCTTTTGATGCCCATAATTGTGCTACATGTGGTACATGTGAGAATGGTTTTAAGCAGCAGTATTCCACCATTTTCCCTGTGATTCTTCAAGATGAAATATATGGTAGGACAAGGTAGTGTTCCCTGTAGAGTGCCAAACTGGTGTGTGGAAGAGACTAAAACCTTTCTCCGTTTCCTCCATAAGAATTATTGACAAAGACTCTTGTGGGAGGGCTATGACAGGCCTCAGTATAAGACTGAAGCCTGGAATAGTTTAGCCCAGGCCTTCTGTACCACTGGTATTCCAAACATGGGGAAAGGTTTCCATCTCCACAATAGTGACATGAGGTGGCACAATCCTGACATCATGGAAATCAGCTGGGTATAACAACCCTGTGTTTCCAAAGGTTAGCTAAACAGTCCACTCATGCTGTCCTGATGAGGCCATAAAAGGCTGAAACATGCATGTCCACAGCTAGTGAGGTTTGGCTTTATTGGCCTGAATTTGTCCATAACAGACTTAAAAATGAAAAAAGTCATGGGCATTCAAAACTGCCATATAGCTGAAATACCTGATGTCCTTAAAGAGTTGTTTGTATATATCCCATGTTACATCTAATATCAGAGGATTTAAGGAATCACACGGTGGAAAATCTAGCTTGGCTAGATTTGTCTTTTAGTTTTTTTCACTCTGACAATTAATTAAAGCTCAAAACTCCTCCCCCTTCTTGTCTGTGCAATCAGCTGTCAGAAGTAGGAAAGCCCTTCACAGCCACAGACGGCAGCCCTCAGTTTTTTTCTAGGGCCATCTGAAGAGTAGGATCTCTAATAGGGCTGCTCCTCTTTGGCTTTTTCATCTTCAGAGCTATGATAGGAAACTTTTTTTTTTTATTCTTCCCTCTAACTTTTTCTATCAGCACTTTAACTGTGTAGAATGCTGATTTGCTTGTTTCATTAAAAAAGAAAAAAGTTTCCCTGGTATTTATTAACAAGTGTGCACACTTCTCTCTAAACCTACATGAATGTTAGCGTGGGTAGCAGCAGTGCTCATTGAATATAAGCATGCCGTCAAATAAGCCTACAAGTTGTTTAGCACCTTTTCATGGCCATTAAAAGTGTTAGTGTCCAGGAAAAGGTGAAGAAGGATCAAGCACGCAATGTAAACAGCAGTTGTTACAACAGGCAAACCTACTGAGCATGCGGACAGCATAATACAAAGCAAGGTCAAGTTTCATAAAAGAATATGCAGGGGGCTGTTAAAAAGGGAAATTGTACTCAGATATAATCATATTAGTGCATAAACAAGAAGCAGCGAAAGCTAAATGAGGAAAATGTACTCAAATATGTAGTATTACTGTATAAACAAAAGGCAGGGGAAGCTAAATGGGGAAAATGTACACATATTATTATAATATGATTAGTTCACAAAGCACATTTTGCCATAAATAATTTATACTGAGTCCATACAAATTATTCCTGTTAACTTTATTGAACTATGTACATAAATTAAAATGGATGTGAGAGAGACACAAAGCAACATTATAAAAATGGTGTTTAAATGTGATAAATGTTAATAAAATGCTGAGTTTCAGTAACAGTTAGCAAGGGCAAAACATACATGAGGGTATATTTGCATATAATGCAGTTATTGCATATGAGATGTGTATACAGGAAGTTATCTGTGGTAACTGACAGTACTGCTGTGTTCTCCACTTCATTATGTACAAACAAGAATAAATGAACCCTGCAGCTGTTGTCTCATGCACATCAGAAATGGACATGTCTTTGCTATTTGTTGTTACTTGTAACCACAGAAAGGAGGTATTGTACATTTAAATATGTATTAGATAAGTATGTGCTGTATGTTAAGGTAAATGCTAAACAGTAATATCATTTCAGTCAAAGAACATCAGTTTCCAGTTGTCACTATACATGTTCAGTGGCACACTCGGTAATCAAGTTACACATGTGGCAGGTGTATTGAATTATTCTGCTAACTGGAATGTATACTGTGGGAGTGTTCAAAGGTAATAACTTACATCCACATGATTGATGTTAGAAAGCACATACAGGTTAAAGAAATCTAAGGCTGTCATTGCCATATGTGTGTGAAGGAAACAATGCTAATATTTTAGGGCAGCATACACACCTGTGATAATGTGTACGTTTTAAGACAAATCATGGTTACCTGTAAAATAATACCAATAATGCCATTAAGTGACAAAAAAAGCATTTGTTATGCAACTTGCATATCATGATTGTTAGAAAGTTATTGACTATACATACATGCATGCTGTGTATGTATACAGCAAAATGCAGAAGGAACTGACACAGAACACAGATGTGCCACAGCATGCAGGATATAAAGAGAATAATGATCTGATATACATATTACCTTTGTCTAACAATAGCAGATGTGATATACATACATGCAAAATAAGTCATGCTGATGTTGCATATGCGAACACATACTTAAGTCTAGGTATAGGTGTAATCAGTTCATTGACAAAGAGTTGAATTTCTGAATGTCATGATATATATATATATATATATATATATATATATATATATATATATATATATATCAGTTTACATAAGCTTTAGTTTTGTGTATATCACAAATGGATAGGCAGCCTGCACAAGACATGGGTAAAATAAAAGTGCTTGCCAGCATTATGCCAATGATACCTCAGCTAATGGGAAATTTAGCAAATTTCAGGCTATCATTATGTTTATGACTATAATGCATTTGTGTTGCTGTAATTAATGAAATGACATGTGTCATACCTGGCAAGTGCCACACCTGACGTGATGACTTGAATAAGTATATTAAAGGGGTTCCTATTATATGATCAAAGACACAATCCTTTGATTGCGTCTTGATTGAACTTGAAAGCATGAAACAGCAAAATAGTGAAATGGCATATAAGTGATTTTTTTCCCTGGGAAAGAAATCGCTTGGCCACCTCCATTACTTTGTAGTTTTCATCACTGTAGTGTGATCTCGGATTTGGTATATTTAAGTAGGGGGGTGTGAGGGCAAATCCCCCCACTTTATGTAATGTTTTGATGTTTTTATTTTTTTATTTTTTTTTTTGTGGAACAACATTTTTTTCCCTAGGAAAAAAATCGCTGTTCCGAGTGTTCGTGATTGTAAACTTTCGCTTACATGGGCTCGATAAATCAGCATTTGCCTTTTCAAGCATTTGCTGATTTAATATAGATCCTATTAAAGTACAAATGTGAATGCAGTGTATCTCATTAATACCTACATGATGTGGAATTTCACACCTCTTACAACCTATCCACATCCTTGCATTCCAGAGAATTTTTTTGAAAAATAAACCTAAAAAACATAAGATAAATAAGGCTTTTCTACTGTGGGAGATCCTAGATTAACAACCAGAGTGTAATTTTTTTAATAACTCATTGCCCTTTCTATTTCTGGCTGTTATAATCTGGTAAGTCACACAGTTAAAGATGTCAGACCCAAGAAAGGTCTGGATGCCATAAGGAGCTATTGGTGGTAAATGAAAGTATGCAAAAAAGACACTATAGACATGGATGAGATATAACGAATATCTTGCCCTGAAGTGGGCCTTGCTAAAACAATAGTAATAACTTCATGACACTACAGTAACATATAACACACCCATTAGCATGTATTAGTAGTTGACATGTTAAATATAGTTGCACTGATGTTAGATATAGTTGCAAATGTACATTGGCTTGTGACAAAAGTTGTTTTACTCCCCACATAGGTCACTGACTCCATTGTGCAGATGTTGACAAAGCCATCATTACAGAGGATAATTCATAGGTTCATAGGAGGCTACTAGCCCTAATGGCCCTAGGGCCTTTACAAGCCTAGCCATGTAAAACATCTTGAATATCTTAGCTGACCATAATTAGATGGTCATTGTTTGAAGAGCAATACTATGATCAGCACTGAGTGCCCCTGTCCATAAGGGCCATAGGTACCACCATCAGGGGAATTTGCAGTTTCCCATCCAATTGTTAAGGCTGCACTTAAATAGTGTCATTGAGGAGCTCTGCTTCACATGAAATGGGGGCTTATTTCAGAGGACTGGCAATCTCAGGGAGTCATATCTGCCTCTCCCACAAGCTCTATTAATGTCACAGGTTAGGCTGAGATTCCTGGAGCAAGTGACTCTTGTCCCATTTGATTTGCAAATGTGCAGCATTTCCATAGTACTGGGTCAGAGAATGTCCTGTAGGGTAGGCGCAGGTCATGTCTCAGCAGCCTGTATGACAGACAGTACAGTGACAGGTATTTCTGTCTTCCAATGTAGGTCATGTCTTGGAGGCCATGAATTCTCTTGGTTAGAAACCTCTGTGGTCTCTCCAGAAGGAAGCATTGTGCTCAATCAGTTGTCTGATAAGAGTTAAGTACAGCAGACTTATGACCTCCCTGGACTTGGATGTGATGCTCTTATTTATGAGATATGCAGTGTAGAAGGCTTTCCTTGCCACTGTAGACACATGGTGATTGAAGTTTAGATTGCTATCAACCTGTGTTCCCAAGTCTTGCACCACTGTATCTGAGCTTAGAGGGTCTATCTATATCATAAATAGCAGGGGTTACTTCTTTGCCAAAGGGGATAATGAGGCATTTTTATACATCTAGTTTCAGTCAGTGGTCCTGGCACCAATCATTTGTCTGTGTCAGTCTCTTCTGTAATTTGTTGATATTGTTGGGGGGAATCTATGATTGCACCCCGTTTATAATCATCTGTAAACTTGGTCAGCCACAAGCCATCTACTTTTGACTGGACTTCAGAAAAATAGATCCCAAACAGTAGATAGCCCAATACAGATCCTTGTGATGCACCACTGGTAACAGATTGACTGGTGGAAGTGGATTCACCATCTTTCATAGTGTGTGTTCTATCTCTGAGCCAGTTTGCTACCCATCTAGTGATGAATGGATTAATACCTAGCTGGGAGAGTTTCTCAATGATCCCTGAGTGGGGAATTGTGTCAAACACCTTGGCCAAATCAAGATAGGTGTTGTGTACTGCCTTCCCCTCATCCAGGACGTTGATGACTTGCTCAAAGAAGTTCACCAGGTTTAATAAGCAAGCTCTACCTGTGATGACCGTGGCCCTGCCCAGCAATCAAGGAGCCTCAATCCTCACCACTAACACCAGGGAGTTTGTCTCATAGAAGAGAAAAGGATAACTAATACACACAGTAAAGTACAATTTCCCTTAAATGCCCACAGAGATCACAGTCAGTCTGGGGCTGGTTGCTCCCTTGCTCACCAGGTCCCCAATAAGACTCCCAACTGGCACAGCTATAGGGTCCAGGTCTCAGCCTAGCTGGGCAAGCTAAAACCTCCAGTACCCTCTTTGTCCAACCAGTGCTTCATGTCCCTGCCCAAGTAGCTGACACAACACACAGACACTTTGAGATAAGTATTTATACTACTTCACAGACACTCCTGGGAAAGGCTGACACAGATTCTCCAGCTATGTCCCTTTACCCAGACTATACGGTAGTAATTACTACCACCACCCAACTAATAATATCAGCTACTAAAAGGCCCTTAAAAGGGTGTCCAGTTATTACTGTGCAATATTATTATCCAATGGTAGTATGACTAACAGTCAAGGCTTACTTTAGAGTGGCCTACTACAATAACCTCTATAAATATGCAGTGTACTCTAGAGCTTATCTCTACACAAAGCAGCCACAGGTAGAAGGTTTTAAAAATATTTAATAATAAATATTTAAAACAGAAGACAAAACTACTACACCACAGAGATATCTAAGAGTTCAGAGATCACACAGAAACTTAAAATAACACAGTAGGACAGGTCTGATTTCAAAGAAAAATACCTAATTAATCTTTGCTAGTTTTAACTATTCCTACAAGAAATCACAGTGCTAAAACTTACATGTGAGCACAAGGCAGAGTGCTGATAAGTTGGATATCAAGATCAACATGCGTCTAGTCTCTTGTGAGAAATAGTATTTAAACATTACTAACAAACATGTTTCTAAGGCCCTTCCCAAATTACATCATTTTTGACATTTAGATTTTCCCAGTATTCATATTGCATCATCTTAACACCTGGTCTGAGTTCTCAGGCCATAAACTGCATTATTTAGCAATCTAACACTTACTCACAAACTTACAGCAATACAAGGCATTTCACATATACATTCTAGCAGAAACTAGAGAAATAAAGCACCTTCCACATCTAAATTCTGGTCATAAACTTTAGCCTTAAAACAATGGGCATGAAACCTTCATCCAGACACACTGGAACCAACTTGTAAAACATTAAAGAGATTCATAAGATCTTTTCAACTTTACAAGATACATTTGAAATACTTGGCTTGTTTTTTCTTACAGCAGATGGTAATGTTGCAACAATCTTGAAGTTCACATTTTACAGTGTTTTCTTACATTTAAAACACAAGCCTGTATTTTACATTTATTTACAAATGCCAGAATTATATATCAAATTCTATTTGACTAGGATGGCGGCCTTTGCCCATCTCTCCCCAATCATCGCAGTACCCTTGACAAAACAAAACTGAGTTGGGTCAAGAAACATTTTCCTATGTCCTGGTTGATAAGCCCCATGATGATTCTTCCCATGTCTTGCAGGTAAAGCTGGTCATGCTAATGGGTTCCCAGGGTTGGTTGATGGACCCCCTTTGTGCAAGGGGATTACTGTTGCTGTTTTCCACTCCACAAGCACAAAACCAGTACTCAGGCTGTGGTTAAAGAGACAGATAAATGGTTCTGCTAGGTCTTGTTTTTGATTGTTTGTATGCAGCCTGGGATGTCATCTGGTCCCATAGAGGCTGTATTTTTGGCCTTGGAGAGCAATCGAATGGCCTATTCTTTGAAGATAATCAGTGGAGGAAAGGTATCAGGAATGCTATGGAGTATGGCTGGTGGTGACAGGTGGTGAAGCTGTCACCAAATCTGTCAGCTAGCAGGGTGGCAGTTTCTTCAGGTTCAGCGTGACTGGTGCCATCCTCTATAAGTTCAGCAGACAGCTGAGTATTACCTTTAAGGTTCTGGAAATAGCTAAAGAATACCTTATGACAGTCTTTAGTTATGGATGCCAGCATAGTTTCATAGCAAGCTTTAGAGGACGTTACAAGGTTTCTGATTTGCTTGTTTAGGCTGCGTAGGGTAATCTTCCTTTGTTGAGTACACTCCTTTATGTTCTAATATATCAGTCTCTTTCTTTTGTTAAATAATGTATTTATACTTGCAGCCCACCAGGGTGGCTTGTTTTTACAAGAGGACCTGGTTTCAGTCTTGTCAGGTACAGCCAATTCAATAAATTTGCTAAAGTGGCTGTAGAGGGCATTTTCTGTACTTCTCCACTTAGGAGTTCTTGTTTCCTGTGTTAGCAGGGGCTTTGAAACCATTTATACCATCATTTATGAGGTGATAGTTTGCTTTGGAAAAATGTTTCATTTTTTTTTGCTCCTGTGGGAGTGTCACTTCAAATCAGACAGATTTATTGTCTCACTTAACAAGGGAGGGCAGCACACTGGGGGTAGTGAAGTAACCCCCATCTTGGTGAATACTACATCTAGAACATTTGAGCCCCGTGTGAGGGTGCAGATTAACTGTTCCAGTGCATTTAATATAACAAAGTCCACGGACCTCAGTGCAATCATGTTTGTGCTCATGTAAGTCTCCCAATCACCGTCTCCTATCAGCTACTACTGAACAAACTTTCTTCCCTTGGTCTTCAGCCCAACTCCCTAAACTGGTTCCATAGCTATCTCACTAACTGTCAGCAAGCTGCCAAGTGGGAAAACAGTCTTTCCACCCTCCTACCCATCTCAGCTGCCATACCCCAAGGCTCCATAGTGGGCCCACTCCACTGTAGCATATTTGCAAATGACCTCAGTTCCACTACTAACCATGCCTCTATTGTACAATATGCTGATGATTCCACCCTTATCTGTTCAGCCTCAACTCCCCACGAACTTTAGGCAAAATTGCAGTCTTCCTTTCAAGATATAGAAAAACATTTAGCCAACCATCAACTTATTCTAAACCCAAATAAAACTAAAATAATAGTCTTCACAAATAAGAAATCAACACATTGCCAACTCCCACTCTCCATCCTCTCCTCCAGTGGAAACAAGTTACTTCCAACTGACCAAACTAAACTTCTAGGTGTAACAATTTACTATCATCTAAAACATATTTCACTGTCTATCACAAAAGTGCATACCAAACTAGGAGCACTCTACAGAGAAGAAACATTTCTAACCAACAGCACCAGGCTGGCCACTACCCAGTCTCACCTGCTCTCAACTCTCCTCTATGGCTCTCACATTTTCACCAATCTGCGTAAGAAAGATCTCAATAATCTTGAAGCCTGTTACAACAGAATTGCAAAATTTGCAACCAGTCATCCTCATACAACCCACCACTGCATAGCCCTATCTCAGCTAAACTGACTTGAACTCCCTAACCTTTTATCCCTCCACCAACTTACCATAGTCCACAAAATCATCCACCATCCCAAAGATCTCCCTGCACTGGCTAACTTAGTTCAACCTAACTGTAATCCCAGACCCCTCAGATCATCAGAACAACTAATGCTGAACATCACCCGCTCCCACAACCTTCACTGGGACTCCCTCTACTCTTACAAAATTGCCAAGCTATGGAACACACTTCTTCAGTCAATAACAAAAAACACAAAAAGCCAAGAGTTCAAAAAACTCCTAAAACAGCACCTAGCAAACCACTGGCTTTGCACCTGCCATAATCCAGGTTAATATCATCCAAAAAATCCCTCAACTGCCTCCCTCCTTATTCCTAACTCTTATGTCAGTCATTACACCTATGAAGACAAAACCCTTCAGCTTGGAAGGGAGCAGTCCACTCACAAAACTTTGCTTGCAACTGTATGCTCTCCCGCATACTGGTAAACACATGTAATCTCTGTATCTTCTCAGAAACTGTTTGTCCAATCCTTACATAGTCTATCTACAGATTTAACAGGATTCTGTTTAACTGTATCATTTGTAATTTTTATGCTGTACCATGCTTATACAATTGGAATGATTACTTTTTATATAATTTTTTAACCTGTTACATTTGAATGTATGATATCACTGTACCCCTATGGACCTGAAGTTATTACCATATCATTTACAATACATTTTCTCTATCATTACATCTGATATCTGAAGTATATTCAATCAATAAAGTTAGCTTTAATTGCTGGATGCAGGGGTTGCCTGTGGAAAAAATGACTGATATTGTAATGTGTTTAAAATAAGCATTTATCATTATGGCAGAAGTATTGTGCATATTTTTTCACTTTCTGTAACAGTCAAGGCCTGGTCAGAATGTGTGAGATAGCAAGTGATCATTGGCAGAGTGTTGTACTGAGTAGTGTTGCCATATAACAATGCTTGGTTCCTTTTTTCAGTTTTTGGATGTTCTTTCCTTCTGTTTGAAGTCCTTTTTCTCTTTTGGATTTTGTATAAGTGCTTTTCTTTCTTCTCTACCCTTAGCAGTATAATACATGCCTCTAGCCATTTTATATTTTACTTTTCATCCCAATCTAATACCAGAGTGGTATACAGAAGATAATTGTCTTTTTGAGTGGTCGAAAGCAGGCACTATTCCTGGAAAGACTGAATATATTTCCTTACTAATGATTTTTTGTTCAGACCATCATCATTAACTCAAAAGTTAGATAAAAAAATCTAAGCTGCACCTCAGTGCATCTATAACTCTGTGAGTTCTAGGTTCAAACAGATACTCATCTTAATTCAGTTACTTCCTCCAGCCTTAGGTTCATAGGTTCATTGGTTGGTACTAGGCTATCTGCCCGAAGGCATTTATAAGCCTAGCCAGAATGTGTTGGCTTTCACCGCCCCCTTAGATTTGTTCCCTGTGCCTCTGTCCAGCAGAGCCACTGAAGTGATCCACAAGGTAAACTTTCTGTTTCCCATCCACTCATCAAGGTTTCTTTTGAAGAGTGTTAGTGAGGAGCTCTGCCTAATGTAGACTGGGATCTTGTTCCAAAGCATGGGAAGTCTCTAGGACAGGAATCTATCCCTCCAGCATGTCCTATTTATTGTTGTGATGAGGTTTAGATCCCTAGAGCGTGTGGCTCGAGGAGATAAGGTTTTCTTTAGGTGGAGCATGTCCATCAATTCTGGGTTGGACATGGTCTTGTATGTCAGGCAGAGATCACCTCTGAGTAGGAGGTATGCAACTGAGTACAACTGGAGTTTCTTCAGTCGAGCTGCATAGGGCATCTGTTTGAGGCCAGTGATCCTCTTGGTGAGGTACTTCTGTGGTCTTTCCAGCTGTTGCAGGTGTCTTGTAAGGTACATCCCAAATGGGACGTTGTACTCTATGATGGGTCTGATGAGTGATGAGTAGAGGGGCACAATGACCTCTTTTGATCTGGATGCGAACCCTTTTATGATTAGTTGGGCCACGTAAAAGGATTTTCTAACCACTTTGGCAATGTGATTATCAAAGGTGAGATTACTATCTACTTGGGTCCCCAGATCCCTTATTACGTCTTCCATATTTAGGGGACTACCACCTATGTGGTAGTTTGTGGGTACTTTGTTTTTTACAAAAGGGATGACTATGCACTTTTTGGCATTTATCTTGAGGCCATGATTTTGCCACCAGGTATCCATCTCAGTGAGACCCTTTTGGAGGATGTCTGTGTCAGCTGGAGAGTCAAATATAGCCTCTAGTTTGCAGTCGTCTGCAAACTTGGTCAGCCATAGTTCTCCTGTGCTTGCCTGTACCTCTGAGAAGTATATGTCGAACAGGAGGAGTCCTAGGACTGAGCCCTGGGGAACGCCACTTGTAACCGGTTTAGAGTAGGACCTAGCTTCCACAACTCTCACCATGTGGGTTCTGTCCATGAGCCAGTTGGCAACCCATCTTGTGACGTAGGGGTTTATGTCCAGGCTGGTGAGCTTGTCTATAATACCAGAATGGGGAATGGTGTTGAAGGCCTTAGCGAGGTGTAGTTAAGCTGTGTGTACCACCTTTCCCTCGTCTATAGCCTTGGTAACTGTCTCAAAGAAGTCCACCAGGATTAGGATGCATGATCTGCCCTTAACAAAGCCAAACTGGGTAGGGTCCAGTGTTTGGAGGTTCCCAATGTCTCTTAATGAGTTCCATGATGATGCGCTCCATAGCCTTGCAGACCAAGCTAGTCAGGCTTATAGGGCAATAGTTCCTGGGGTCTGTTGTGGCTCCACCTTTGTGGAGCGGAATAACCATTGCTGTGCATCACTCTATGTGTATGTAGCCTGTGGGGAGGCAGAGTTTGAGCAGTGTGTTTAGGTGAGGGTTTAGTTCATCTTTGAGCTCGTGTAGAACGCAGCCTGGGACACCATCCAGTCCCATTGATGCTGTGTTTTTGACTTTGGAGAGGGCTGTTTTAACCTAAGTGTCTGTGATTTCAGGGACTCTACATTCTTCTGGTATGGTTATGGACCCTTTTGGGGGTCAGAGGGGGTGAAGTTTACACTGAACCTGTCTGCCAGGATGTTGGCGATATCGGTCGGTTCAGTGTGTTTCTTGCCATTCTGCACTAACTCCGAGCAGATCTGAGAATTGCCACTTACATTCTTGACATAGCTAAAGAATGCCTTGTGGTTATCTTTGGAGTCCTTAGCAATTTCTCTTTCAAAGCTCGCCTTGGATAATTTTATGAGGGATCGTAGTTTCTTGCTGATACTGATCAGGGACATCTTCCCTTCTTGGGATTTTACTCTTTTCTGTACTAGTTTCCTCCTTCTATTGTATAGTTTGTTTATGGCAGGAGTCCACCAGACTGGTTTCCTTTTCTTGGAGGAGTGAGTCTTGTTTTTGCTTGGGATGGCACGATCCATGCATTCTTGTAGCTGCCCGTAGAATGCATTAGTAAAGGATTTTGCAGCTTGGACAGTGTTATCCTTCAGCATGGGGGCTTTGAAACTTTCCACCTTGGTCAGTAACGTGAAGTTTGCTTTTGAAAAGTTTTTCACAGTGGTTTTTTTGTCTGGGGGGTGGAGGAAGAATATGGATATCCAAAGTGATTGTTTATGGTCAGATCTAACCAGCAAGTGGTTGACCTCTGGTGTGGAACACCGGTTGCCCATGTTGGTGATGACCAGGTCCAATATATTGTCACCTCTGGTGGGAGTGTTGACCAGTTGAACCAGAGCGTTTGAGTTTTAAATTCTAGGAAAAGTTGGGCAAGGGAGTTAGTACTTGAGTAGTTCTCCCAGTTAATGTTTGGGTAATTGAAATCACCCAATATTAGGGTGTTTGGTAGGACCTTTATGATTCCCATTGTTTCCAGAAATGCAGAATGGGGGTCGTGGGACATGGTGGGTGATCTGTAGCAAGCTACAATTTGAATTGCAGTTTTGCCCATTGTTAGTTGCACGTGGATGATCTCTGAAGCATTGTGCTGTGCCACTAACCTGGAGGTGTGGGTATCCTTGATAAATATGGATACTCCCCCGCCTTTTGTATTTTGGTTTGGGTTCTGTGGCCGAAATGTATGGTATGAGTTGTAGCCTGGTAGTGCTGGGGTACTCTCTGGAGCCTTAAACCAGGTTTCTGTTACTGCACATATATCGATTTTCTCCATACTGAGGAGTGCCTCGAGTGCATGCATTTTGAGGTTTAGACTTCTGGCATTGAGTAGCATTACCCTCAGTTTTTTGTTACTTGTGCTATTTACGGCGGTAGGTTTGTCCTTTGAGCCTTGCCTAAAAAAGGCACTATGGGGTGGCAAGAGTCTTGGCAGTATTCGAAAGCCTAAGGGTGACAGGTGCAAGCCATATCTAGTGAAGCAGCATGGCTTGTCAAGCATGTCATCCCACGTGGACAGACACTGGATCCCCTTTGAATGACACCAGAAACTTAGCCAATTGTTGAAATTGAGAATTTTTTCTTTATACCGTGGTATCAATCTTGGTGGGAGCAGGATGCTACTCAGGGTCAGGGTCATACTGGCCTGGGCTACGTGATCACAGAGCTCTTCCATGTCTCGCTTCATGTAGTCCAAGGAGGTATGGCTCAGGTCCTTCACACCAACATGGACAATGACAGAGTCATATTTGTACTTGTTCTGGAGTGACCTAAGTGCTTGTGTTATGTGGCAGATCCTGGCACCCGACAGGCAGCTAACAGTAACCTTCTCCTTATTCAGCCTAGTGAGTGGGATGTCAGTGTGCCTGACTATAGAGTTACCTATTACTAGTATGCTGGGCATGTTATTTTGTCTTAAGGGCTGTGATTGCATGGCACACTGGTTTTGTGAAGTATGTGTTTCATGGTTTGTGTTGGGGGGTGGAGGCTGCTTGGATGTTTGCTTTGCAGGTCTCTGTTGGTTTTGCAGATTTTTATTTAGAGCCTTCAAGTATGTTTTCATGTATTTATGTGTGTTTTTTGCCGGTGCTGGTTTAATGGGTCTATGTAAGACTGGTGGTGTAATGCAAGTATTTCCCTTCTCCTCTTGACTGTCTGATCCAGTCTTGGGTTGAGAGAGCTTAGCCTCTAGTTTGGCTGTATAACTGCATCTCTCACATGTATTAGTGTTTAGTGGTAGGAGGAGGGGGTTGTTAAATTACAAAGTTAGTCTTGAGCAATTATAGAGGATTAAATGCACATATGTGTGTGTGTGGGTTTAAAAAGTAACAGTATGAAAATGCAAGAAAGAAGTATTCTATCTAGATGGTGTAGAACCATAATGAGGGAAAAAGAGGAGGGTACTGGGGGAGTGAGGGGTGACTGGTGGGTAACATAGGGGCCCACAAAGTGTTGGTTGCTGTTAAGACATCTAAGCCAGTAAAATGGCTATAATGATTGGGTTTGTAATGAAACAGTCTATGGAGGAAAGTGAATGACCACATCTGTTCAATCATAGGTATATGTTATTGACCAGCTATAATACAGCCCTTCCCTATTGTATTTGGCTCCATCCATTCAGTTGCTTCCTGCAGCACCCCCTGCTTTTGCTTTTAAGCCACCAGCTGCCACTGATGATTTTCTGGGAACTCACTGATATTTTGAAGAACACACCACTAATTAAGATACAAAAATGTGGGCATCCTTTGAAAATCTGTACACTTTAGAGACACTGCTGTGTGGAATAAATCCCAGGATTCAGCAAACTTCCATGCAAGAATAGCTTATTCTAGCACAGAAGGGACTGTTCCCGTGCAGCACGGCAGCATGCCATGCATATTCATGAAGGTGTGCTGCCGTGCTGTAATACGGACATGGTTCTGTGTACGAGTGCAGGGGGAGTATCTGAGAGCAGTGCTGTCACAATTCACATGCCCCCTGCACACCAGAATTGCCGTACGGCAAGTTAAATAGAACAAGATCACTCATTACACCTCTCAACCCATCAGAGTAAGAAATCTGGACAAAGCCATAAGGGACAATTGCCACTACAAACTAAGAAAGTTGATAGAATAGCAGGTTTAGCATTAGCATGAATTTTATGAAGGGTATGAAGTATATAACACACACTTCACAACCCATTAGAGTAAGAAATCTGGACAAAGTCGTAAGGTACAATTGCCATTACAAACTTAGAAACTTGATAGAATAACAGGTTTAGCATTAGCATGGATAAACTGAAGGGTACAAAGTAAAGAACGCAACAAATACATTTTTTTCACATCTGCAATAAAGTTTAAGCATAGCTGTGCAGGTGTGCCTGTTGCTTAGCTATGCTTAGCCCAAATGAAACAGCAAGATAAGTGAAATAGCAATAGACATCCAACATAAGCAGTAATGCAATAGTGTAATGGATAAAGAGTGTGCTTTGCATGTAGTCATTCATAGTTCGAGCCTAACCAAAGCTATTTCCATTTTGTATGTGAAATCATTACAATTTTAATTTATTTGTATATTTATATAGGAAGTAACTTACATTTCTCAACCAGAGTGCCCCATACAGTATAGTCACACAAGAATAAATGTAATGAAAGCGCATTGGGGGATGTCAGGGAAGATAAACACATTTATAATATGTAATGAATGATGAATCAATCCCATACACATGATAGTCCAATAAAATAAAACATAAGCAATGCTAAGCATTGCACAGCTATGCTGACCGGGTGTAAGCATTGTGTAAATATGAATGCTAAGCAATGAGTAGCCCAGCTAAGTGGATTTGCCCATTGTTAAGCAATACTGAACCTGCCCCTTTAAGCACTGCCAACCTTAACTAAGCAGGTTTGCCCGTAGCTTAGCTTAGCTCAGCATATTCAAAACCATCCAATCACAGCAAAGGGTGGGAAATCAGCCATATTTAAATCTCACATGTGGGAGTACAGCTCATAACTGGTTGTAGCTCCCCACTATAGGCAGTATAGCAGGTGTTGGAGAGGGCATGCGCTTTTGAGTGCAGCGCTGGGGCATACAGGAGTCCAAGTTCATGATAGGACTCCATGTAAAAAAACATGACGTCAGACTGCTGCAGGACCAGTACCTGGGCTCCCAATACAAAGCGGAAACCTAGAAAAGTCTCACCCGTGATCTCAGCAGTGCCACTGGTATCCCTTGGACTGGTGAGCAGGTCCGGCACCACTATGCCGACTTGAAGCGGAGGAAGAGGGAGTTCTTGGAACAGTGGGTCTAAGAAGCAAGACAGAGGGATGATGTACCAGCCAGCAGTGTGTAAGTATTTATAGCAATAACTGTTTACCAAAGTCCAGCCTGTGTATGTGATGGATAGGTATGCATAAATGTTTCTCTATTTTCATTACAACTCCAGCTGAGTGGGTTGTGAACCAGGAAGCCCATGCCAGTAGGTTGCAAAGTGTGCATCGCGAGGCTGGTGAGTAACAATCTAGCTTGTACTATACATATCAAATAAATATCAAGGAGTAGAATGTTACCTGGCATCATTAAAACTGGATATGGTTTAAACTGAATAAAGCAGACAATATTACAGTAATAGTCTCATTCTCATATTGGTCATATATTAATAAAATGTAAATGTCTGTGAATAAAAATCTAAACCCTGGACTGGTTGTGTTTACTCTGGTATGGTATGATTTGAAATGTGTACAGATTATGCATAGCAACTATAGCTTTGAAAGCATTACACAATCGAGTCTCATCTGACAAAGTTAGTGCCTCTGTAACACAGGAGAATATCTGATATTACAAATGTCATGCACCAAGATCTAATATCTCCAAAGTAATGTTGTGTTAACCACTGTTTTCCACACTGTGCTATGTGAACAGGTATGTAATGTTGTAAATACAAAGTCAGATTGTACAACAAAAAGAGAATGAGAAAGAAACCATTCAAGAAAGAGACAGCAATGTCTCAATAGCGCCCTTGATGAAACACACATTTGTCATATTTTTAGTAGAAACAGCCACGGTTTGACTCCAGGGAGTGATAGTAAGCTGTATGCATATTTTCAGCTGGATTTTATGTAAATGTGTAGAGACAGTCAGGTAGTATTAATAAACATTCCCTCCACATGTCTCCCAGGTCAAATAAGGTATAAAGTAGCTATAAGAAGGCTATAGTTATACTGTGTACAAACATAACACTGCCCAACCCAAGGCTATAGTTGTAATAATACCTGTAGAGTAATGAGTAGAGCAATGATCATTAAAGCTGTGACCACTGCAAGCCTCTACAATTATTAACTGACATCTCTCTCTCCCCACCTTATCTTCACCAATAATGTAAACACATAAATGAATGGGTATGTTTTCCAGCAAACCTACTGTTTGGACATGTGTCCTGTTGTTCTAAAAACATTGAAATGTATTACAATTAATGTTCTCTGTTTAAATACCATCATTGGTGGCCTGCTGCTATCAATGTAACCTACATGCTGGTGTAATGCCCACTTTGGTTTCATATATGCATGTGTTCTGTTTAATATGCAAATGTTCCAACTGTGTTATATTGGGTTAATGGGAATACTCATGCATGCTGTTATAACTAATCCTGGAATGTGTTAACCAATTCTAACCAACACATGTTCTAAATATGCAACACCATAGCACAACAGGGAAGGCTGGTCCCAGTGGATCTGCCTCTCCTGCCTCATCTGGCCATGGCACCAGGCCCGAGCACATCTGCAACCCACCCTGGGACCTCCTCATCTGCTGGTCCTGCACCACCTTTGGGTGAAACTGCCTCAGAGGATGGGGCTCACCTCCCCAGATGTGGGCATGGACAGGATCCTGTCAAAAGAAGCCAGGTCTGAGGTCTGGTGTGTAGCAAGCTTCACAAGGAATTAGGAAATCTGCTATGCCAGCTTGAGGGCCACATGGCGCATTTAGAGGGTTACCCTGACCCTCCTGCTCAGCCCCCAGCACATCTACCTTTGGAGGCCGTGAAGGTGCAGGGGTGACTGCCCTTGGGTGGGGACCTCAGTCCCACTGTATCCATTTGAAGGCTTGCGAGCTTCTGATTACCAAACACCCCTCCCCGTCCAAGGTGTTTATCGCCACATGTGTTATATACCGCCACTGTATACTGTCTTGTCTGTCTTCCTACCCAACCTACTTCCCCAAATATACCTACTATCCTTCCCCATCATCCCACTCTAACCTTAAAAAAAGGGCAATCTATTCTCCAAAAAAAATTCTCCCCATACATAGCTGTTCATTTCACACATGAGTCCACTGGACACATATAATCTGGACTAATTGACTTCACAACACATTATTGTTGTCCTCAACCCTCTCTCAGGGGTGTGAGTGTCCAAATATACCTCCAAATTCAGTATATATGCACAGGTGTTGCTGTAGAAGAAATAGACAGCTGTAGACCTTCCCTGCACCTGTCCTGCACATCCTTAGCTACTTTCCCTATTACCTTTCC